>NC_042511.1:1658909-1828909 GCF_900963305.1 Echeneis naucrates | reverse complement strand
TTGTATTTACCGTCGACAGCCACAGCTGTCAAATACAATGTCTTTACCTTCTTCGTGCTTTATCTTGACCATTATTATTGTCATTATCAGATTTTGAATCCATTTAGTAAAAGCTTCCGTATCCATCCTTCATCCTGAGCCTTTCATTAAAAATTTCTCCAGCAGCTCATACATTTTATCCAGCCAAAGGCATCACATCTCTCTACCATCTCTCTCTCTCACACTTAATCTTCCCTCCTTCTCTTTTTCATGCTTCCCTGAGTAAAGGCCTCTTTCTCTTCCATCTTAATCTACACCACTTGTGCCGGGAGATATTCTTCCCCTTTTTCCATCCATTCTCTCTCTCTTTCTTTCTTTCCGTCACTTGTTCCCTTTCCTTCCATCTCACTCCCGCTATCATACAATCTTTAACTCAGCCAGGCCGACGGCTACGGTGTCAGCATCTCCTCGCTGGGATGGGAGGAGGAGGGAGGATGAGGAGGAGACGAAGCAAAATGGAGTGAAGAGACAAAGGAAAGAGAAGGAAAGGAATAAAAAGGACAGATAGAGGAGTGGATGAAGGTAAAATTTGGAAAAGGGAAGAAAAGAGCGGAGTAAACAGAAAGGGGGGGGGCAGAAGTGAAGCCGGATCTCAGCAAATGGCACATAAAGTCATTTTTTGCTTCTTGTGCTACACAATTCCCCATTTGACTCACCCCTAACCCCTTCTCCCTCAGAGGGTGAGGCAAAGGGAGGCGGAGAAAGGTTCAACTCCTCTCTCGGACCAAAAGAGCATTTCAATGACACAAAAAGCTTAAAAGGAGCAGACGAGACACACGAAATGTCCCAGAAAGCGGAGAGCTATTTAAATGTAATCCCACAAGACGGCGTTTGGATTGCGGGGAAAGTAAAGATGGGAAGGAAGGAAGGAAGGAGGGAGGGAGGGAGGGAGGAAATGAAAGAATAAAGACTGGAGGATGGAGAAACTGCAAAGTTGGATAAATGCACCGGACCGAGAAAAAAAAACAGACAGAAGATGGAGAGATGGAACAAATAGGAAGAGTTGACATTTAAGAAGTGAACTCCTGAAAAAGATGATGAAGTCGGGGGGGACAGAACGTGAAAAACTGAAGAAGAAGGTAATGAAGGGGAGAGAGAGGAGAGAGAAGGAGTGAATAACAAATATAAACGTGTAAGCAGGAGAAGAGAGGGAGAGATGGAGGTAAAGATAGACTGAGAATCGCAGTATTTTTGTCATTCTGAGTGAGAGGGCTCCATAAAAGTAGGTTACCGTCAGCAGACTACATGTACCATCTCCATTTTAGTTCTGCTGAAGCAGCTGCAGTGAAGCTGAGCGTGCTCAGTGAGCCTGCAGCTGAACGGTTGGCTCCAACATGAAAACACCAAACGGTCCGTCGAAATGGGTTAAATAATCTTCTATCAAAGAACACAAAGAGTTTAAAGAAGCTGTTTTTTTTTTTGTTGTTTGTTTTTGGTCGTTTTCAGGCGTAACACGAAGACAGGAGTTCATCTGAGATGCTGCTGGAACAATTTCATCCTGACTCAGGTAACATTCGAGATAAAATTCAATTCCTGGCCACATTATAAATTATGAACATCATACTGATACACACACACACACACACACACACACACACGCTGGGAAAACTCGGGGCTACAGGTCGACCAGGCAACGTCAATGAGATCTGATAGGACGTCAATGGAGGTGCACTCTGAAGAATGAGCATCCAACACAGTCGAAAACACAAACACACACACAACACACACACACAGTACTCATGGACACACAAACGTGCAGGCCTGATGTGTGAAGTGGGCTAACTAACATCCCACAGCATCCTGCTAGCTCAGCAGCCGTAAAACTGTCGAGAGAAGTGATGACCGACTCGTCTGTCTTCTCTCTCACACACACACACACACACACACACACACACACACACACACACTTCACCTTAGCCACAAATCTCTCAACATCCCCTCCTCCCCGTCACTTGCTCAACACACTTAGACACTCGTGCAAACACACACAAACGTGCACATGCCCATTCCACACAAGTGCTGCAGACAATGACAGTTTTGTGCATGTTGTTGCAACAGACACATATGTGTGTACACAAACTTCACACCAAGAGCGGATACACACACACACACACACACACACACACACAAACCAAAAAAAAAAAAATCAGCACATTTTTAAACATACAAAAGAAAATAAATAAAAGCACGGTGGTTGTCGGTCTCTGTGTGGAGACCTGTCCAGGCTCCAGAACCCTCCGTGACCCGGAAACAGATCAGAGGTAGAAGATGAACGAATAAATGAATAAAGTGGGAAAACTCCTTTCAGATCTGAAGCAGGTAAATGACAATAAAAGTTTGTAATATTCAGATACCACAGTGACATCCCCCACATCACTGTGAAAATGTTTCATTTAAATAAAAACAAACGAAGTTTTCAAGGAGGAATCAAAGGTTGGTCGTCCAAAGCACTCCAGCATTGAAGCAGCGCTGCCTAAGTTTATAACATTTCTGCAGTTTGCATGGGCCGTTTTTAAGGTCAAAGGTCAAATCATCACTGAAGAGCACGCCATGGCACAGAGGGCACAAGACGAAACAGTTCAAGGAGTCAGCCTGACCTTCGATCATCATAGTTGGCTGTAAAGTCAGACGAGCGGTGGTTAACGAAACCTTCGAAATGAGCCCCAGCTTCACTGTTTACATGCGCAGCGGGTACACAAACAAACCTCCGTACCTGCTCGCTGCATTTCTGTTGTTTACCTCAAGGTCACTCCAACCACAGATAGACGCTGTCGGCATGATAACCCTCCAGGGTTATAGAGAATTACAAGTCTGTTATTGTTTCTTAAAGAAGCAGCCAACTTTGTCCTTTTAAACTGTGAGGACCAAACTTTTTCCAATCACAAAAAAAAGATTGTTTTAACGTGACTCATTTCACAGTCAGGTCGGTGGGTGTGTTTTTTCAGAGAGCGGCAGAAACGACCTGAATGTTTAAAAAAATAATGATTGTGTGTTCGGATGCTAAATAAGAGGAAGACGTTAAATAACTAAAATGTGACGATGAATACAAACAAATGGACTGAATCCATGTAAAGAGTCGACAGACGGACGGGACAGTTTGAGCTGATAAAGTCTCTCTCTAGAACATTCCTGCGTTAAAGTTTCATATTTTTCTGATCCAGGAACAAAATGTGTAAGCTGCACACTCTGTGTGTGTGTGTGTGTGTGTGTGTGTGTGTGAGACGGATACTACGATCAATGTGATTCAGTTTCACTTGGCTGTCTGAAGCAGACGGCGGTTACACAACGCGGCTGCATGTTACTAGCACAACTATCACGACTGTTACTAGTATCATTTCACACTTTCACAGTCACTTTTTTGACTCACACGTCTATATCTTCCTTCCTCCCTTTTTCAAACGGCTTCTTTCCTTCCCTCGTTCCTCATCGGTCTTTAAATAAAAGCGTCTTGTCGAGTTATGTCAGCCGCTTATATCCTGTTAGCTGCATCTGCTGTATAGATAATGACTGTACACGCACACGACTCTGTGTGTGTGTGTGTTGGTGTGCGCGCGTGTGCAAGGTGATTGGCTGATAAATGATGAATGTCCAGGAAATGAGGAGTTCAGCAGCGAGGAGAAGCAAACTCATGACATCAGCAGCTTCCACATTCGTCACTGAATCACATCTGCAGAACGCAGCTCCATCCCGTTGTGTAGGACGCACACACACAGACACATATTTTCAGGCCAATCACATGTAAAAAAAACAAAACGTTGCATACGTGTACAATAGGAGACCTACAGTGTGTGTGTGTGTGTGTGTGTATGGGAAGACAAGGCCGGTTGTGCTCGTGCTGCTGTGGTGACTCATCAGCACAGTGAATCACACAGATCTGATTTAGAAACAGACTGCATCCACCTGACTGCTGCTTCCACCAGCAAACACACACACTCACAATCAGACATGCAAAAACTGCACCCCCACACACTCTCATCCACATTCCCTGATGAAGACAGATATTTAATGTTTGACTGAAATCATCTTTGTGTTTTTAAACGGTCTGCAAATCAAATCTTTTCTTTTACCGGAGTGGAGACGCCGCTTAAACAGCATCCACACAGTGAGAGAATAATAAATCACCACGTTAGATCACAATAACAGCGTCGTTTGACTGTTGACAGCCTTCAGAGCCAGATGACCACCACAACTGGACTAACGGAAACACGTCGTCAAATTAACTACGAGAATGAAACCGATCAGTAAAATAAACTGTGATTGAATCATGCTGTCACTGAATATCAGCCTCATCTGCATGAAGTTGGCTTGAAATCATTTTATTCCGTCTAATGAGTATGAATGATATCAGTTCAATGTGTTTTAATGTTCTCATGTTTTAAAGGACCCCCATGTAAGTTTAGCTATCGCAACATAGTTTAGCATTAGTTAGCGTGAACAGATTTTTACTCTCCATTTAGTCAAAAAGTTGCAAGCGGAGCATCAAATTTTGTTCCTTTTCTCACCGGAGGTGGAAAACGACCTTTCTGTTTTTCTTCTTTCTCTATCGACAGTTTTCTACTGAAGTTAGCATGCTAACCAGCTAGCCCCAGCCCAGTTGGTCCATCTCATCACTTCCTGGTTCTGTTGTAAGTAGCACATCATTTATGATAAAGACTGATAATGCTAACTATGTAGCAATCACTAAACTCGTAACCGACTTCTTTAAATTACAAAAATTAGGGTCAGGGTTAGCCTAGGGTTAGGGTTAACCCTGACCCTAGGCTAACCCTGGTCAGGTGGTTGAGTTAAAGAAAATGTATCTGACTCCTTTTTTCTGTTTCTTCTGTGTTGGAAAAATTACATCATGGAGCTTTAAGGATGTCTTCAAAAGATAAATTTGTTTTGTAGCCAAACAGACACAACAAATGTGACTAAAACTCATATGTACTGTGCATATGTGTATATAATTGTAAGCGTTAAATAGGAAAATGAAGGTTCCAGATTAGAAAGAACAAGATTAACACTTAAAATCTGCCTGTAGGCATCAACACTAGTGGTTAATTTAGCATTTCCAGTTTATTTCACACCGATCAGCCAAAACATTTTTGACTACCTGCCGGATTTTGTATAAATCACTCTTTTCCCGCCAACTGCGTGCCTGCCTTTGTTACTTGGCTTTCTTTGTGTATTTTGATATCGTGTTTCTATTGAAACATTTCCTGCAAACAAAATCCCTCTGGGGGATTTGACCACGTTAAAATGGAACTGAATTGCAACCGCAGATAAAGACGTGGAGCCTTAAAAACTTTAATAAGGAGCCGACAGCTGGTTATTCTGCCTCCTTGTCCTCCTTTAACGCTAAATCCGTATTACACTGCAGATAAGTCCTGAGCAGAAAAGAAGCCCAACTTTAGCCCGCTCCCTCCCCGATGATTCTGACTTCAGCTTCGAGGGATTTTGGCACGCACTGATCTCCAACGCCAAACCTTTCAATTACCAGGTGAGCTCAGAGCGAGGAATACCTGCCTGTCTTTCGGGAAACGTTTCAGAGCCAGAGACGAGCGAAGGGATGTGCAGTTCAAATAATTAGCCCAATACCAGAATCCCCTGTCGCCAAATAGTTAATTAAAAGCTCATCGGGTGTGTGAACACGAGTGAAAGTGTGTGTGTGTGTCCAGAGGATTAAAAGACGGTAATTATAATTACGTCCTCTCTTCTCTGTCTCTTTTTTCCCACCTTCTTCTAGCATGTATTCTCTTGGCCTTTTTTTATATATATACACACACACACAGATGAAACAAACACACACACAGACACACACTGTGGACCAATGTGGTCAGAATCCGAGGTGGTTTTCTTCCAGTTTTTCATGCCAGCGTGTGAAGTAGCGGCGCTAACAGAAGGAGAGGCCTCCCCGTCACCGCCATGACTCACGTTTTCTCACGGTTCCAGAGCGAAAATGAAAAAAAAAAAAAAAAAAGCATCATCATCATCATCAAAACTCTTAAATGGACGAATGATGCTATGCAAAAAAAAAAAAAAAAAACTGAAGTAAGGAGACATTTTGCCAGATTTAATCAGTTTGAAGTCGCTTAATCATAATTTTACTGCGCGTCTCTCTTTCTGTTCCACACACACGCAGAAAAAGGAAAAAGCTGTGCTGCAAGGAAGCTCTAAAATAGCCCTCCATAAGGTACTGTCCACCAGGAATACAGCACAGTCGTCATGGTAACAACACTCCAGGTCCGGCTAATCTGAATTTTGATTGCCATCCAAACCGCCACATTTGTTGTTGTTGTTGTTGTTGTACATAAAGTACAGAGTAACAATCAAATCGACTCTATCAAAATGATTCATTTGAATAAATTTAAATATAAATCCCCCCCCCCCATTCCTTCTTCATAGTCGAAACCCGAGACATGCGAAGTATTCCCGACACCGACCTCCCCGTCCGCTCTGATCCAAGCAGATGACCTTTGACCCGGAGATATGAGGCCAGTATTGGCGCGGGGACCCCCGTGGCTACTGCAGCGGGCCGACTGATGGAGATAAGAGTCAGACAGTGCCGACGCAGTCCGGTTAAACCAGAGCCAAGCCGGTAACTTCAACTTCTCACACATAATCTCTTTATGTGGGACGTGGTGACATTAAAGAGGGAAGATAAGTTACATTTCTGCTTCTGCTAAATTTAGCCTGGTGGTTATTTTAAGACGATTATTCTGTTTCACGTGCAGAAAAACAAACCTAACAGGTTTAACAGATGAATCCAGTGTTACTGATGCAGATGAAGAAACTCTAATTGAGCAGCAGCTCGTTAATCCGACATATTCAGTTAAAATTTAGTGGTTAATTAAACATATTAGTGAGCTGCTGGACAACTGGACGAATGTGTTTGTTCATTTGTGTGTTGACTGCGATCTTCTTCCCTCTCACTGGTAGGTTCGGCCGACTGTCGGTTAGAGGGGAAGGTTGTTATCGACCAATCGCTCTGCGAGACAGAAATCCTCTTCCGTGTTGCGTTGATGAGGTCAGACGGACATTCGTCTGACTCGGATGATCTCAGAGGTCAGCAATCGAGGTCAAGGGGGGAGGGGGGCAACAAACAGCGCTTGACCTTTTCCTCCTCTTCCATTTATTCATTCATTCATTCGTCTTCTCGCTCAGCTGTCCATCACAGAGACGGACAGAGACCAACAACCACTCGTTTGTTTGTTTGACCAACGCCAAACAAGCGTTTTAATTGGTCTAACCCTCAAATTCACCCAGAAAGCCCCGACTGGTCTTTAGCTAATTAAACTGTCATGTCACTTGCCTCAGCATCTTTTGCCTCTGGGGGCTCGTTGATTGACAGCCGTGCTGACCCCAGGGCCCGCCCCCTCAGAGCGACGGCCTTGGTCAAGTGACACACGGACTCCTTTTCACTTCCCTCCGTGTTCTCCGGATTAAAAAAGGTTAACGTGCAGAACATGAAGTCTTTTTCTCTGTTCCAGCGTTCAGCCGCCTCCCAAACTGCAACATGATGGCTTATCTGCTCATTTTCACATTTCTGGCCCGAGGTCACGTTGATGTGATTTCGGTGCTGATCTGGCTGATGTTCTGACTCCTGATCACCACTCAGGGATTATTTGTTTACATCCTCCATTACTTAATTCCATTTGTGTAATGATGCAACATACTTTTATTTTCTAAATTTATATCACATCTAAGGAGAAAAATCTAATTTCATGGCAAATTCAATCTGTTTGGTATGATCTATTTTAGATTAGGCAAATTTTAATCATTATTTTTATACTTCACAGAGATTCTCATGTCAGGTTCATTTGAAGGTGGCCTGATTATTTATTCCTTTGTGTTTTTTAATCTTTCTCGATCATTAACAGAACGTCAAACGTGGACGTCCAGCACCGAGCGGCCTGTGGAAATCCAACACCTTCAGTTGCTACGGCAACATAATAAATGTTGTGGAACGCATTTCTGAGCACCACACATGTGTGAAGCGCCGTCAGTAAACATCCAACGCAGACGGATGGACAAGAAGAGGAAGGAGGCAGGCAGGCAGGCCGTCTCTACTTAGCCACAGCAAGGAATGATGGGTAATGGAAAGAATAGCCTGTAGCAGCTGAGGAGCGTACGGCAAAACAAAACCAAGTTTCAAATGAGCTTTTGATACACACACATATTTATATATGGGTGTCTGCACTTGGCCCTCTTTCTGGGGAGAGGCACCCTCGGCTGCAGGCGGGGGGGGGGGCAGCTCAGATTAAACACACTCTCTCTGCCTTCCATCCTCCGCTGGATATTCCTATCAGTTTTCCTTCCTCCTTCTGTCTCTCTCCGATCTGCTCGCCACACTGCAGTCGACGAGCGAAGCAGCCAGAGTAAAACCGGAGGGTGGTGGTGGTGGTGGGGGGGGGGGGATGGAAGGAAGATGAGAAGCTGAGAGCGTCAATAGTCCTGGTTTTTCTGTTTGTTTGTGTTTTTTATAATATCCTCCCTCCTCACATCATCTCCTCCTGTCCTCGTCCAACCTCACACACCACGCTCCTCTCCGGATCTATCTGAAACCTCCAATAATGTTCTATCTATTGCAGCTCAATTACAATAATTACGATCATTAAGGTGATCATTTCCCGACGCTACCATTCATTACTATGGCAAAGTAACTATTAGAGGCAGACCGGCGTAGATGGAGGGGGTGGAGGGTCCTCGCCCGTTCTTCCCATCCAGCCCCCTCCGATTCCTTAAATCCCATCAGCACAGAAACCATAAGGTAAGCATGAAGAGTCTCTAAAACAAGTCAGCAGGTTTTCAAAGTCAGAGTCTGTGACACTAAATCAAGAATATAATAAGATGAGTCTGCCTTTACAGCGTGAACAATTCTTTTTAAAAATGTTTAAACCATCACACGGACATCAACACCTTTTGGGTCAGAGAAGCACACAAACCGCGGTTATCAAAGACTCTCATGCGGCGACGGCAAAGCAGCTTCAAAACTGCCCTACAGAAACGTTTTGGTGACGTCACAGAAGATATTTATCTGAAGCACATTATCACTGACTGCTGGTATCAGAGGGAGAACAGACCAAACTCTAACATCGGACTGTCATCGGCAGAAAAAGGATTCGGGAAAGTGTTTGGACAAAGGACAGACGGTGCTCCCCTTCCGGTCGGAGTTTGGTTCAGTTTGGATCATTTCTGTTTTGATGAGTTAAAGTGGTGTCAGGGTTTAGGACCGATTGACTGACTGTTGGCACGATGAGCTGTAACGTGAACAAACAGCTGGAGCAGCTGCAGGTGAAAGAGAGGCAGAGGAGCTCTTCACGGACGTGAAGCAGCTACTTGAATGAACAGTAATGGGCCGCTGAGCGTCAGCTATCTTTAGCTGAACCTCGGAGGGCGATGAGATGGTGGAACTGCCCGCCGGTAATTACTAAACAGTGGCTGGGAAGCTCCAGCTGGGGGGGGGTCCAAGATGAAGGTTGTGCAGGAGACGAGCAGCGATTAACTGCAGACTCTTAGCTATTTTTGTGTTGCGTTCCTGCTCCGTCAGCCAGGCCCCTTTGGATCTCTCCATGTGCCACCTGGATGGGCAGTTTAACACCGAACCCCGTCTTCCTAAGACGTCCGGGATAGAAAATAAAAACCTAGAAGTTAAAAGTGTCGCTGTGAGCTTTAATGTCTCGCTCTCCTCCGAGGCGCCCTTCGAGGAAGACTGGATCCATTAACCGGACGCCATTTTGAAAACCGCCTGGCATAGTTTTGGGATTGAATGTGAAATAAATAATGCATTTTCAGGAGATGACTAAGACGTCTTGAGGAGCTGCAGACTGGATTGCAGGTCTACGGGTTTAGAAAACCCGCCCACATGCAGGAACAGCGCTCGCTGATCCATTCCGTTTTAGGAATGGGAGAGTCCTGAGTGAGAAGATGGCCCCATCCAGGATGGTGGTGGTGGTGGGGGGGGGTGGGGGGGTGGGGGGTTAAACCCCTCCCTGTTGGTATTTGGATATCAGCCCTGCCTCAAAGGTTGGTTTCTTCTGTGTCTTTGTGTATCCATGTGTGTGCATTTCTGTGCATCTGCGCCTGTTTTTGTGTATATTTATGGAACCCTGAAAGCCTGTTTGTGTGCTTGTGAGTGTGTATGTGTGTGCTTGTGTGCATGGACGACCGTGTGTATGTGGCGTACACCTTTGTGCGTCAATCTGGTCTATTCTCCCTATTTTACCTCTGCCTCGCTCTCCCTCCATCAATAGAATAAAAAAGAAAAACGCCACCACTGAGCTTTTCAGCCGAAGCAGCTCAACACAACACACACACAGAAACACACACACACAGAGGCTGGCTAAAGGCCAATCAATAATTCACATAGTGTAGATTGAATGTAGATCAGTGACTCAACATGGGGGGAAAACACTACGGCTGTCCACCTCTACTTCTTTCCGTCTCCATCTTTCTCCACCTCTTTTCTCTTTCCCAACCTCCATCCAGCTCTCCGTATCGTCATCTACTTCCTCCTCATCCAGCCTGAACACGACATCCTCATCCTCTCTCACGTCATATAGAATTAAATGCATTCTGCCATTTAACAACGCAGCATTGGGTGACGTAACAAGCAGCTGAGCTCTCTCACCGTCATTTCCCTTCATTTTTTTTACCGTAATGCTGAGCTGACAGGTTTGTGAAGTTGTTGTCGCTCCTCGTCGGTTAAAGTGTGGCAGCAAAAGTGTGTTTCAAACTGCTGCTGGTAGAACACTTCCAGGCTTCTCCGTTTCAATAAAAATATTTCTTCATCGACAAAGCGGCTCTGCCAAGATGGCGACAGTGAAGTCAACCAAGATGGAAACGTAACGCCTCGTGTTCATCGTCGACGGCTCGGCTTTTCCGGAAACATTCAATTCTCCTGAACAGTTGTTGAGTTCAATAAAACCAAGATCATGCTAGATGGATGTTGGAGCCTATTTTCATTCACTAATTGGTTGCGAATGGTTAATTTGAACATTTGGGGCGTGTTTGAGTTGACTTGCGACGACGCACCCCTCCCAATCTTCCAACATCTCTGAACCAACAAGAACAACGACAACAACTCGGCAGTTAGTTTCCTCTCAGTAAATTTTTGACTCCTGCAGACTTCATGCACGCACACGCAGAGCAGCAGCCTACACACCGAGCTGAGGACAGGACGGCAGGGGCATCACATTTCAGCACAGCGAGACCCAGACAGACTCACACTCACGCACACGCAGAGAATTGACGGTGAGGATCACGTATCTGTCACAAACAGCCATCACGGTGGCGCTGGTCTGTGCGTCAGGACGCTGGACGGAGAAATCAGATGTGATGATAAACTCAGCTGGACCAACCAATCACAGGAAGCCTCTGTGGTCGCTGCTGTCTGGCACTTACTACACTTCGTTGTGTCTTCATCTGTTTGTGTACATGTGTGAGTCCTCGCTGCTGTTTGAGCGTTGTTGTGTGCGTCCATTAGCAGGAACACACTATAAATGTGTAATGCAGAAAAGGCTGCTGGGAAAATGCAGTATTTGATCCATGCTGCTTCTTCCTCTAATGTTTTAAAAACTGGAAATGCTGCGAGCCCAGCTCATTTACTGGAACGCACACATAGTCCAGAATCTAACGGACGGAGAAACCACATCTGAGATTTGTGCAGCATGACAAACTGGACATTATTGCGGACCAGCATGCAGCCTGACAGATCCTCCTACAGTCATACACTTATGAAAGAAACGGTGAAGTAATGCAGATTTTATTTTTCAAGCACAGATACAGAGAAGCGCTTTGTTTTGTTCTTCATATATATATAAATCTTTTTCTGGTGAAATTGCGCTTTAATGGCGACTTATTTCAGTTATGGCTCGACTGAGATTGTGCGATATCAAGGCATCAGCGCTATGTCACCAGATTGTGTCACTGTAAATGAGAGCAAGAGAGAGTGTGTGTGTGTGTGTGAGAGAGAGAGAGAGAGATTGCACATCGGAGCGTGAACGTCCCAAATGGTGCTTTTTTCTGCCAACCACTGGGCTGCACTGACTGTGTGTGTGTGTGTGTGTGTGTGTGTGTGTGTGTGCGTGTGTGTTGGGATGCTGTACAGCCCCCTGAGGTAAGTGATCCTGCTGAACAGGTGTTACAGTATCACCTTCCCCCACCCACCCACAAATACAAACACACAAACACTGACACACACTTCACACACAAAAAGAGCTATCAGAGCCTCCGTCAGCCGTGACTGATCTGAACGGATCTGCTTGCTCCACACCAGACGGATGAAGTCAAGCCACCAGCTGATCTGATAGTGTGTGTGTTTGTGTGTGCGTTCATGCATCATGTATGTGTTTTTTTTTTTTTTTGTTTGTTTGTTTGTTTATGCATGTGTAAGCGTGAAATCACGTGATTTCAACAGCCACATGCATGTTTCCATATATATGTGTACTTCCTGTCAGTTTTCACGGCACACTAAATCTCACACGCATGCAAAGTTTCGCCCAAACTGACATTTTCTGGCTCGTTCTTCAGTCTGAAGCAGCTTCGGGCAGAAAAGCTCAGAGACACTGACTCATCTGGAGGAAACTGACCGCGACACAACGGGACAGATGACGCCTCCGCTGAACTGCTTATCTGATCAGCAGAAAGTTATTCTGATCATTTATCAGGAAACAATGACAAGGAGGCTTTGCTCCTTTATGATGTAATCTCACAGGAAATAAAATCTTTACGATTTCAGCGTTTGTCAGACAAAATGAAGCCACATGAAGATGTCGCAGAGGTTTCTGGGAAATTCTCACCATACGACATTTTCAAGCCAAAACCATAAATACAAATATGATTCGATGAGTGAAATCATCATTAGTTGCCACCTTATTCGTCACATCTTTAAATTATCTAGTGACGGACACGACGGTCGCCATCTTGTTTGCAGAGCAGATGGTGAGTAAAATTTTTTCAGTCAAGTGAGCAAAGCAGGTGGTCATTTTTTTCTTTTCTGGTGCTGTGGGGCGACATAACGCTGGGCAGTTGTACACATCGTGTCGTGACTCGCCTGCGTTTCATTTCTTCTTCCTGTCGCTGCCTCACACTCGAAACGCCACCAGGACTGAGACCAAGAACCAGTCCAGGACCAGAAGAGTGTGGAAAAATACACCGACAACAGACTCCGAGAGAGAGAATGATTCATTCATTCATCCATCTTCTTCCTCTGATCCGTTTCCGGGTCACGGAGGGTTCTGGAGCCAATCCCAGCTCACACTGGGCGAGGGGCGGGGTCACCTGGACAGGTCGCCTGTCCATCACAGAGACAGACAGAGACCAACAACCACTCAGAGCTACGGACAATTTAGTCACCTATCAACCCAAACACGATGTCTCTGGACGGAGGAAACACGGAGACTCCGCACAGAAAGGCTCCAGGCCGGGAACCGAACCCACAACCTTCTACTTGTAACCACGATGTGGCCGTGCTGGAGGCGGCAGCAATATTTAATGATTTTTATGATTTTCTTCAAACTGGGACGATGGAAGTAACTGGTTTGTAGTTACTAACTGGACTGGTTAACGGCACAAAGTGGTTATTTCTTACTTCCATTTGGCTCCTTTTCTTTTCCTTTTTTTGTTTCCTACAAACAATCCTGTCATGACAGAACCTGAACTGGCTGAGTGAAAGTGACAGACGAGGGAAGACAAAATGGGAAAGAAAAATAAGAGGAGGGAGAAGATGGAGGACAGAAGATTTAAAGCCAGATCGCAGGAGGGAGAGGTGCAGTGGAGAGGAAAAGATGAAAGGCGTGGAAGAGGGGAATGGGGGGAATGGGGGAGGGACGTATAATGAAGTCCTCTGGGTCTCTGGTGGAAGAAGCCACAGCGCCTGCCAGCCAACGCCGCCCGGCTCAGCGCAGATGGCGGCGTGCTGGGATACGCTCAGCTCGCTTTCAAATCAGGAAGTGGATGTTCTTTAAATCTCAAACTGCTTTGCAATGAAAACGCACTGATGTTTTCTGGAGCCGCCTGCACATCCGTGGCGTTTGGAGCGGGCACGCTAAGACGAGATATTAACGTCGGTGAACAGGAAAATTTTGAATCTCAATTATACACAATCTGAAAATTTTGCTCTAAAGAAAACAGGGAGTCTTTTTGGATCTAATGTTTACACCACACAGACTCAGAAAGGTTTTGATGTATTTTTCATCTGTTTTCATATCTTGTAATTTGATATATGTAACTTTATAACTTTAGATCTTTCCCATGAACTATTCCAACTCTAAACAGGAAGTTTCAAGATAAACATTCAGCTAATGTACATTTTTAGAATGCAGGTTTAAAACCATCCAAAAAAAAAAAAAGGATGATCTCTATTTTTATAAGACGATGAATTTCCTTTCAAAAAAAAAAAAAATTGTCAGAAAAGCCAAAACTGTTTGGCAGGAAGCAGAAGAAAAACATTTAAAGAACCTCTCTGCCAAAAGGCAGCAGCTCCTCTCTACCAACAAAGTCTGGTGTTGGTTTCATACATCTATTCATCTCCAAATATGTTTCTATCGTAGACAGAATATCAGGTCGCACGTTCATGTGTCATATCGCATTCAGTATAAAATGATTTCCCTCTCTTTGCCAACTCAGCTGTTAGTTTGATGACACAGAAAACATGAAATCTGAATTTTGAGTTTCTTATTCATGGAAATATATCGTGTACAGATAAAAAGAAAGGAAAAGCTGAAGAGAGAAGAAAAAGAAAAAAGTAAATATTAAAAAATGAAAGAAAAGATGTAAAAGGTTGTGGTTTGGTTAATTTCACACACACACAATAAATACTCTCTCACACACACACACACACACACACTTATCATGTGACCGACCCGCCTCTGCTAATGAAAAATATCAGAAGAGCTGAGGGACTAAAGCTGATCAGGAAGTAAAGTCTTCCTCCTCTTCAACCACAGCTTTAAGATTTTTAAAGTCTTTACGACAAAGTCTTTTTGTTCTTTACCACACGTCATTCCTGTAATTATAGAAAACAGTTGAAATGTGTGTAGAAAAACTAATTCACCACTAAATTAGCTGAACTGAGTGCTGATTGAATATAAGACGGCCCAGCAGGAGCACCACGCTGCCATCTAAACCGACTTTGCATCGGCATCACTAACCGGTTATGTGCCTGATGTGGGACATTGTTGTTCATTCATGCAGCCTCTTTTTAAAAAACGATAAAGTTTTGGTGAATATTTTCTTCCATCAAAGGGACAAAAATAATAACAATAATAAAACACCTTTAATTTATATTTCATTCATCATCACCCCCCCAATCCTAACCTTAAATCTATATTGGTGTGTCAACTTCTTATTTCCTGTCAGCTCTTGAGTGACGGCCTAATAAACTGCCCCCAAAAGGACAGAAAACTACCCCATCTGCCCCCCCCCCCCACCACCCCCACCCCCCTCCCTCCCCCCCCTGCCAAGCCAAAGTGCATTAGATTTGACTGGAGAGCGGCCCTTGGTCAGTAATAATTAGAGAGAGAGCATGAGAGTCATTTCCTCTCCCCTCTGGTTGCGTGGTGCTTAAGCCTTCATAATGCTGACATCAGCACTCAGCTCTGACTACAACTACAACACACACACAAACACACACACACCACACAGGTCACTAACAGGTTTTGAGCGAAATGTTGAAATTCAAGATGCATCTCAGTCACAAGCTGCTTCACACTGATTTCTGTCTGCTGGTGTCATGACAACCATCATCATCATCATCATCATCATCATCATCATCCTCCTTCATTCCATCAGTGGCAGGACAGCCTGAGACCACAGAAGTGTGACACACAAACACACAAAAGAGCTAAGCAACGCAGTCACACACTAACACAAACACAACACAACACTGCTAAAAGAGAAGCAAAACCACAACTTCCATCCTGCAGTTGTGCAGATAATTCAACACCAAAGCAGCACGCACACACACACACACACACACACACACACACTCACACACACACACTCACTCACACACACACCCTCCCTCAGTACCTTTGGCTGGCTTTTGAAAGGATATGGCCACTCTGTGATCTTCTTGGCGTATTTCCTCACCACGTTGTCTTCGCTGAAGAGGAAGAGGGAGCGGTTGACCGTTAGGCAGCTCTGCCGGACGGGTATGGGGTTGTACAGGGCCATGGTCCGGGCTCTCTGGGCCATCGACTGCTTGTACATCCGCTGCGCCCCGGGGGGCCCCCCTTGCCTGCTGCCGCCGCGGCCGGGCCCCCCTTGTCCGCCGGCACCCCCGCCACCACCGCCACCACCGCCTCCTCCTCCTCCTCCTCCTCCTCCATACCTGTTGGGCAGCTCGTCTCCAAAACGCGCCATTCTGCAGACACCAAACGCCAGAGGTTAGGAAGGAGCCGGGGGGGGACTTCAGAGTGACACCTCCACATGCCACCACCCCATCAGCCTCTTCTCCAAACACACATGCAGGGCTGGAGTTGATGTCTCTCTCTCTCTAGTCTCTTCCTCCTTCCTGTCTATCTGCGTCTCTTTCCCAGATCTTCAGCGCCGAGAAGATACCTCCATTTGAGTGTGGAGAGAGGAGAGGAGGGAGGAGAGGAGGGAGGGAGGGAGGGAAGGAAGGGAGGAAAGAGGGAGGGAAGGAAGGGAGAGGAGGAGGGAGGGGAAGCGCACGGTGTCTCTTGCCCGTGTGTTTGGAATATGTATGGGAAATACAGCGATGTGTTTATGCAGTTTCTGGCAAATAAATTCTCCGCCAGGAAAAATAAAATAAATGTTTTGGGTTTTTTTGTTTTTTTTTGTTTTTTTTGAAAAAACACACTTTCTTCCTCTTTCTTTTTTCTTTTTCTTTTCTCAGTCAGAAAAAGAAATTGTTGTGTTCTGTCGGAGCATCAGCGTCGAAGAGGAAGGCATCCTGCTGGGGTTTTGTTTTGTTGTTGTTGTTGTTGTTTGGTTGTTGTTGTTGTTGTTTTTTTTTTTTGGTCGGGAAAAACCTCTCCAGGAGTGAGCCGGTTCCTGCATTTCAATAAGCAAAACACATCGATCTGCTTAAAAACACGCGATGAGGCTGCATAGCTGTGAGTTTCAAGAAATATTGCAATCATCTCCGCTAAGTGAGCTCCTGTTCGCCGGAGACTGCGTCTTTTTTATGCCTCTCTCAACAGCCCAGTGCATCTTGACAGGATCTGCAGATCTCCCCCCATCTCTTCCCCAGGTCCCCCCCCCCCGTTTTTTTTTCCTCTCTCTCTCTCTCTCTCTCTCTCTCTCTCCGCCTGCCTCCCCCCCCACCCCCCAAACTCTCCCCCACCCGCCCACCCACCCACCCCCCTTCCTCCCCCTGTGCGATAAAAATAGAGATAGATAAAGAAGTGGGGAATCTTTAATAATTCATTTCTTCTTGTGCCATATATCCGCAACGTTTGATGTGGCACGGCAGATTAGCCCCCCCACCCCCCAGCCCCCACCGCTGCCACCTCTCAGTGCCACCGCGCCGCTCGGGTTACACTCCAGCAGAGGGGGGCTTCCCCGAAATCCGAGCCTGGTGACATTTGTTGATATTTGGTGATGGACGGTGCGGCATCCCCCCCTCCTCCTCCTCCTCCTCCTCCTCCGCGTCCTCCCCTTCCTCCACCACCTCCTCCTCCTGCCCCTTCCTCCTCCTCCTCCTCCTCCCCCTCCTCCTCCTCTTCCTCCCCCTCCTCACCAAGGCGTCGGTCACTGATTTTGGGCGTGATTGCGCGCACTTTGGAGACGAAAATACGCCGGTCCTCAATCTATCAATTTATAATCTTCCAGGCCCGCCCCCCTCCCACCCCCCAAAAACCAACCCCCCCCCCAACCCCTTCCCCCCCTCAAAAAAAAACAAAAACCCTCTCACTTCCCTCCGACAGGAAGAAAAAAAATGAGTTGATGAAATGGATGTCCACAACAATCATCTATAATCCAAACAGCGGAGCGGGAGAATCCCGGACTGGCAGGATCCGGAGGAGCAGGTCGTCGCTGGGGGAGGCGGAATCATCACCATCATCAATTCTCTGTCGGCGGTTCGGGAGCGTTGAAGAGGCTGCTGGCATCTTCTCCTCCTCCGCCGCCGGGCAGAAACCGTGCAGCATCCCCGCCCTGCAGCATCTCACCCGCGGCTCCCCGAAGCAGAGAGTGGCGGTCAACCCCGCAGAGCTCCGGCGAGTCCGGCGTCTCTTCTGCCAGCGTCTCTCTGGCGCTCCCCCTCTCTCTCTCTCTCTCTCTCTCTCTCTCTCTCTCCCTCCCTCTCCCTCTCTCTCTCTCTCTCTCTCTCTCTCTCTCTCCCTCCCTCCCTCCCTCTCTCACTCTCTCTCGCTCTCTCCAGCCCCCCTTCTCTTTTTTTTTCCTTTCCTCTCTCCACCCCCCCACCACCCACCCACCCCCACCCAGCCAGGCTGCTGGTTCCAGTTGGAGCTTCGGGAGCGGAGAAGCCCGAAGCGCCTCCCCGGCTCTCTGTGCCTTCACCCCGGTTGAGCTGCGCGCAGATCCGTGGCCAAGGTTTGCAGGGCAGGACGCAAGGTGGACCCCCCCCCCCCCCCATCACCCCCCAACTCCAACCGACCCCATTCTCCATAAGGCACGACGGAGATGCAGGGGCGTCCAGGTGGACGCAGCCATGGGGGACCTAAGTCCAGTCTTATAGACCCAATGTGTGTGTGTGTGTGTGTTTGGGGGGGGGGGGGCTCCAGAAACCATCCAGATTCTGTTACAGTGATTAGGGGTTCAAATTAAAACCCCCCATCTGAGAAAAGACTCATGGTGTCAAAAATCTCCAACCACTCAGCCCAACTCACCCCAAACTCATCCGGCCTGACCCTGAATGGGGGGTGGGGGTGGGGTGGGGTGGGGTGGGGGGGTTCTCATAGGGATTTGTGGGGATCCTCCAGGTGAAACGTGATCCGGCCTCCTTTAGTTTTTGTTGGCGAGTGTAAATGATTGTCCTTTTTATCTTCCAGCCCACAGATCACACTGTTATGTAACCCAAATCTATCAGGACTCTTTGGGACACCAACAAAAACAAAAAGCTCCTGCGCTTTCTTTTGACCACGAGCTAACTGTGGACTTCCAAAAGAGTTTTATAAGCCTTTTTTATTATTATTTGTCTGTTTTTTTTTTCGTATTTTCTCAACCGATGAAAAAAGATAAACTAAGTTGGACCAACATTTCATCTGAACAGCCAAGAGGAGAGCTGGGAGAGTTCCTCGTTGTTTTTGTTTTTTCATTACATGTATTTTTTGAGGACTTTCTGTTATTTTGAGGACATTTTGAAAGAGGTTTTTCTCTTTTCTTTCCTCTAAGCCGTCTGTCAGTCTGGCTCTGGCATCTGAGTCCTCTTTGATGCAGTTCAGCAAGCTGTTTTTTTGGGCTAAAGCAGCCAAGCTGTCAGCTCTCCCGAACAGGGAATATATGAAGGTGTGGAGCTGGGCGTATGGTGAGAACCCACAGTCCAGAAAATCTTTCTGAAGCAGCCTATTTTCGGTGTTTTTATAAATAACTGTTAAAAAAAAAAGGACACAAATTTTAAAAACCACCAAGTTTGGAACAGTGACGCTGTCCTTGGTTCTGAAACAACCACACGTCGCTGTCCAAAGTTCTGAAAGCTGAAAGGAGCAGTTCACCTCCATCAGGCTCCAGGTGGAGGAGGGGGGGAGGGGGTCCTGCCCCTCCAGCCATCTGTTCAACGCTGAAAGACTGTTCTGCAGGTGACCACCCGTTATTTAGAGATCCGATTCCGCTCTCAGAATGAGTCGGTGGGATACTGGAAGTGGACCATATGGTGGATCTGAAGCGGAACTGCAAGACTGAGAAGAAGGCGACAAAGTCTTGTGAAACTTTGTTTCAGGGATTAACCGGTGTGCCCCTCTACACATTAAACATTAAAGTCCAGAGTGCGTCCCTGTTAGCTGTGATTTACTTAACATGGTCAGAAAAGCAGCAGCCACTCGGCCCAGAACAGGAGCGACCCTCTGTGCTAATCAAACAACCGTCCGATGTCTCACTTAAAAAACAAAAGAAAAATCAGTGACATGCACACACTGGAGTGTCTCACCACTCCAGCTCACTCCAAACTCAGCTGAGTGCATTTGTTGTCGTTTAGTTTTGTTTCAGTGCATTCGTTGTTGAAACTGGAAAAGCAATCTTCGTCCTTAATAAAACAGTTTAAATACATTTTCAGCTCCGTGTCTTGTTGACTCTTGGGAGATTTTCTGAGGATGCAGGATGAGTGAGTTATCTCTCCTTCTCCCTCTGACTGGGCTCAACTGAGGTCAGGCGGTGTGTGTAACCCCCCCCCCCCCACCACCCCCACCACCCCCACCCCGAAGTGATCTCAGATGCCTTTCCGACGTCACAACGTGTGTGCATCACTGGATTTGCTCTGTATTTGATTCCCGTAGACCGGTAGGTTGATAACAGCTGCTTCCCGCTGACAGGGTGGATGTGAGTGTCGGGAATAGGTGGTGGGGGTGGAGGATCAGCCTGCCTGTGATTTGTGCGATCATGGGAAACCACGCAGTGGTCGGTTACCGGAGATGACAAGCACCCCCCCCCCCCCCCCTTTTCCTCCTCCTCATGCTGCTGCTTCATGCCCCTGCAGCTTTCCCAGCTTCTCTCCCAGCGTGCGTGTGCGTGCGCGCCGCTCGGGGAGTCGTGCTGGGGCCCCTCATGCGCTGCATTGTCATTCAGGGAGCGTTCACACAGGCAACCCCCGCAGGAAGCACCTCCCCCTTGAAACAACGCCCCCCCCCCTCCCCTCCAGACACAGAGACACATCATCTTAAGGCGGAATGATCCCGTCAGCACCGCCGGACAGTTTTCCTGCAGAATTAGAGTTCATCCTTTTGAGAAGAGTCGGTCTCAGCTGCTGCCGTTCCCTTGAAGGCTAATTTCAACATTTCCCTTCAATTTGGGTCTCCTCCACCTGAGCGCAGGACTGTCTCTTAGACAAACAAGTTTAATTCAAAACTAAATGACTGAAGAGCTGCAGACTGAGTCAGCAGCCTTTTTGTACAGCGGGGGCACACAACACAAAATCAACCTTTTGAGGTGTTGCTTGAGTGGCTGAGTGGCAACAGAATGAAGAGACGCTTTTCAGAAACCTGATAATAACATTTATCTGTGGAAATATGAAGACATTTCCACATCTGAACAGCCAAATATTCAGGACGTTTTTCACAATAACTTCCAAAGAGGTCTGCTCCACTCCATAACAAAACAGACAGCAGTCAGCCAGATTCAGTTTAAAAATGAGAGATTAATCAGTGCAATTCAGCAAACATGGAGCAGCCCAGAGCAGCTGACGTGTACTGTTGTTTTTCCTGATCAATGAAGAGCCAGAAGATTAAAATCCTTCAATAAATAATTAATAATAAAATGCCAAAACCGCTTCCAATCCAGCTTTAATGAGAAGTTACATATAACTTAAAACTACTTAGCTCACAACTTCTTTTTAAAAAAGTGTTGGCGGAAACAGGAGTCAAACTCTGCAGATTAAATTTGGAGATCTGCTGAAGCGCAACACAAACCTGCCATTTTGCTGTGAGCGCACAACTAAGCCAAAGACACGCACAAAGACACGCACAAACACACACTCTTGTGAGGTTTGACCCAAAATGCTGATGAGCTGAGTTTTACTGGACGAAAAGAACGAGGAGAGTTTATGGTGATGATGCCGTGTGAGAAGGAAACTCAGTTCTCATGATCATTATGTCAAGTGTGTGTGTGTGTGTGTGTGTGTGTGTGTGTGTGTGTGTGTGTGTGTGTGTGTGTGTGTGTGTGTGTGTGAGAAGGGGAGACAGAGTTTGGAATGAGGGGGGGGTTGCAGATATAGCGAACTGATGCAGGATCCAAGCTAATTAGAGGATTGCTCTTTTTTTGGCTCGTTCTCACGCCAGCTCAACCTGTATTAATTGATTGGCTGGTTAATGGAAGTGGAGAGAGGGAAGAGGAGTGAGGAAGAGGAGGAGGAGGAGGAAGAGGAGTGTGCTGGTCTCAGCTAATGGGCCCCGCTCTGCCATGTGGAGTAAGCATTCTAGTCAGAGAATCAGCATTATAGGACAGATAGAAAGTAAGAAAGAGGGAGGGGGGGCAGAGAGATCAGAGAAACTAAATCTGGCTGAGAAAGGAGGAGAGACTTTTTAGATTTTATAATGAAATGAATCACGATGGAATATTTTCAATATTCAATCGATTTCACTCGGGCTGCCTCGGTTCTGAGACAGTGGGGGCCTGACATGGAGTAAATGGTCCAGTTGGTCTGGACTCAGACCGGGACCTCCTGCTCAGGCCACAGTATGCCCATATGGCAGATTTGGGCCTTTTAGAAACGCTGCTGGCCCCGTTTTCATTCCAAAACTGTGCTTTAGTCCGGAAAGGGACGCTTTTGGAAACAAAAGCCGCGTCCCCGTTTAGAGGCCAGGATCCTTCACAGGACGTGGCCCACGCCGTCAGCTGTGTCCTCTCATGCTGCTGCATCACAAACTGCAGCACCTTGACAACATGTGACATCTCTGTGACAAAATCTTGATTCAAATCAAGCCTTAGTTGTAGCTTTAGCTGCTGGTTTACATGCTGCCATTCCGAAACCTCCATTTTGTCATTTGAACTGTCGCCCTCTCTATGTCTTTTTTTTTTATTATTTTTATCTGGAGTACTCCATCCTGATCGTTGGGTGCAATTTGTCAATCACACTGCAGCCTCTGGTCTATTTTCCTCTAAACGGAGCATTGTTTAAAAAAAAAAAAAAACGTCATGTTGGATTAAAGATTTAAAACTGGAAACTGAGACCACAAACTTGTTAGGAAAAAAGTTACTGTGCCAAAAAAAAAAATTCCCATAGACTTCAATACAATCTGACTTCTTCTTCTTCCAACCAGTGGAGTCGCCCCCTGATGGTCATTGGATAGAAAGCAGGTTTGTGCACACTCCAGTTGAGAGATGAAACAAAAACCAATCATTTTCTAAAACGACATCCACATTTTCCAAATTATGTGAAAACTTTATTGAAGAACAAACTAGAACCACAAAAAAAAAAAAACTTTTCTCTTCTAAAACTGTGAATTTAGCCCAAAAACATTCGCTGTGTCACGTGGTTCTTCATGGGCCCAGAAGCAGTTAGCTCTGTAAAACGGCTTTACAGAGCTAACGGTTCCATCGTGTAGTTTAATGTTGGAGTGAATGAAAAACTTTAAATTTAACGACAGAAACTTCTATTTCATGTTACGCAAGCCAAACCATTGGAATAACACTTATCAGGACGAAAAATGATTAAATCCACAGGCAGCATAAAGCACTCTTGCCTAAAACCGCAGGTGAAAATAACATGAAGCACCTCGAAGGTCAAATCCGAGATCCAAAAACCTTTTGGGAGAAAACCCAGAACGCAGCACAATGCGTGGCAACCGGCCAGAGTGTGAGGCACGGCCAACGGAAAAGGCAAGTGAAGCACGTCAAGCCCATATGTCCCAGGATGTCCAACACCGGCCGAGGGGCCGTACGGAGCATCCAGCTGGATCCGAGCTCACCCAAGCAGGACCGGGAATACGCTTTTGTTAACTTTAAGTTCGTGTTAGAAATTACAGATAACAACAACGACAACAATAAGCAGCAGCCTATTAAAAAAAAAAAGACATATCAGAGAAATGAGCTTATTCAGGTGTGAGAGATGAAAGTGAACTTACCTTTTAACATAACTGAACTGCTTTCCTAAAACCTCCCTGCCACGACTACGGCCGGGTTAGACGAGGTGCAACTGCAGGAAACATCATGATTAGTCATTTTAAAGAGGCTGTAGTGTGGGAACTGCTGCTGCTCGCTGTGAGTGAGTGAATTATGACTCCCAGTGCGCCGGCTGATTAAAGAGCACAGTCAGGACGATGCTGTGTGCCCCCCCCCCCCCCCCCCCCCCCCCCCCCCCCCGAGGCATCTCTCTGTTGGTCAAAATCAGATCTGTCTTTTGTGGGAGATGGACGGTTTGGTAGGAAATGTGTTTTTGACGAGACGAAGAGGTCGAGAAAAACGGGGTTGGGGTCCGAAAGAGGAACGAGTTGGAAGATGAATCATGACACAGATATTCTGTGAGGAAGGAGGTGGGAGAGAGAGGGGAGGCCGATGGACGCAGTTAGATGACCTAAGTGGGTCAGCTCGGCGTCCGGCTCAGTAAGGCAGACAGAGAGGTTCTACTTCACTGCACAGACAGGAAACATCAGCAGGTCGTGCTGCTGTGTCGATGTCGCACAAAAAAACAAAAAAAAAAAAAAGACTCATTTAAAACTGACCGCGTTGTTCTTTTCTCCACGAGGTTGTGTTGGAAGGTGAGAAGTGACAGCTGACGCCATGGGCCGTAAAAAAGAAGTCAGATTCTGCTGAAGTATGAAATTATCAGCTCAGTAAACGTCTTCCCAACGTGTTTATGGAGCAAATATTCTTCTTGTTTCAAAAAGTTTAGGATGGCTGACGGCAGAACTAGAGGCTTCAAAATGGCCGATGGAAATTAGCTACTTCCTCCCCACTCCGTCCCGTGAATATGTTAAACAAACATGTTTGTGACCACAGATCAGCACTTCCACCTGCAAAAGGAAAAGTAGGACACAGCAGTGATGATCCCGGAAGAATTTGGTGCAATTTTTCTTTTCCTGACACGACAGTGTGTCCACAGCTCGGTACGAGTCCCAGTTTTCCCAGAACAGAGCTCCAGTAGCCCCCCCCCACCTCCCCAGTGTTGTTTTGAAGACTGTGATTTGTTCTCATTTCAGAAACTCCAAAATACAAACTAAAGGCGTTAAATCCGCCATTGGGTGACATCATGAAACCCCGAACCAGGGTCAGACGGCTTTGTTAAAATAATTCACAGGTCTGCCGTGTCTCGAGTGTGAGAGCAGGCCTGTGTGGTAAACACCATCTCTTCAGGATATATATGCATCCCACTTCAAATCCAACAAAAAGCTCCACAAACACGTGCTGAGATTCAATTCCCCGTCCGGGCCGGCTCAAAAGAAGCAAGGCCAGGTGGAGCAGAGACTGACGGGAGCTTTTGTCTATTTATAGTCCTGCACGTTGGACCGAGCCCTCGGCTCTCCAGGTGGTTTCCCTGCCTTCTGCCAAAAAGCTCTGCTGCAGGTAATGAGGAAGAAAATAAAAGACAGAAAATAAGTTCAAAGTCTTATTCCTGCATCAGGACGGGTGTGGGGCTGAAAACCAGAGCAGAGATAAAGAAGGAGAAAATGGGCGTCCAAAAGAGGCGAGAAACAAAGTCCGCCTCTTCACAACAATAATACACCTTTAAGGAAAAATAATCTGGAGATCAGGAGGAGGGAGCAAATAAATAAGGTCAGATAGGAAAGTGAGAGAAGAGCGATAGAGGAGGAGACGGGTTTGAAAGGGAGCGATAAGGAGGTGGAGGAACGTGGACAGAAGGGGAGATAAGGAGAAGCTGAGGAAGAGGAGGAGGAGGTATGGAGAGGTGTGCGTGTACACTGTGGTCATGTTGTGTTGTGTTGTTTATTTCCATGAATGTGTGTGTTGTTCACCTTCACCTCCCTCTCACTCACCTTGATTCACATTTCACCTCCTCTGCTCTCAGCTGCCCCCCCCCCCACCTTTCAAAAGGGGTAAACATAATATGAATAATAAGGCAGGTGGATTTTTATATATTTAAAAAAATAAAAATCTTGCTGAGCGCAGCTGTAATGCGTTTAAAAGCCATCGGAGGCTTCAACTCAATTACTCAGTCGATATATCAAACAAGTCTAAAGTGTGTGTGTGTGTTTTTGTGCCATAAATGTCCCGAGTGTAAAAGGTTTCATTGAGAAAAAGCTGAGGCATGGAGGATAAGGCGGCGCCCTCGCTAAGTGGGAGTGGCTGGCAGCCGGCCAATCATAAAGAGGCAGTGACCCTGAGTGACAGCCGGAGGGAGGGAGGGAGGAAGGAGCAGATGTCATCCATCAACCACAAACGATGCCGCCATCTTTGAGCCAATCAGGGAAGGACTTTTTCCCCCTTCCCACCATGAAACAGGGAGCAGAAAGCCTGAAATGTGGAGTCCAGCTGAGTCCGACGTGGTTCCTCCGTCACTAACCAAAGAAACGGATGAAATGTCGACTGAGGCTAAAATCTTTCCGAACCTCCACCACTTCCATTATGATCTGCAGGCAGTGCCCCCCCCAGCTCAGAAAGGGCTGTGTCATTACAGGAAGATAGCTGTGACTAAGGCCATTAGCTAATTGATAGGCTGGCTGTGTTGGCTGCTCCGGTCGGGCTGATGCAACAAAACAAACACACCCAACGTCTGTAACAATCATCTCAGTCCCACAGACGTCCACTCAATACTTCTGTTCCTTGACTTTTTTTTTTTTTTTTTTTTTGGGAGGGGGGGTACAAAGAATAAAAATCTAAAGTTCTTCCTGCTGAATTAAAAATAAAAAAACATCTATGTGCGGCCCTTTAATTTGGAGAGTAGCTCCAACCAAGAGGAGCAAAAACATGCTGATCATGCAAAGCTGCCATCATCAGCCAAAATGTGAATTTGGTCTAATGGAAATAAAACGGCTCCCCGTCTGATTTACAGCCTCTCTCTGTAATGGTATATAAAGTGGCGGTAGGAGTTTGTTTCCACTCTGCATTTCATCACGAGTGTAAATTTTGGAGGCTGAACACCAACTTGTGCGTTGTTCCTGATTGTGGTGTGTGTGTGTGTGTAGGTTTCTGTAATCTGCTGCTTTCTGCACAGCTCAGTCCTCAGAGGGAGCAGACACCCCCCCGGAGGTCTCCTTATTAAAATAAAGGACCAATCAATGATTTCTAAACCTTCTATTTACTCAGGAAGGGAATTTGCTGAGCAGTCAGACTTTTTCTCTGCAGCACATTTACATATCAAACCTCCTCCTAATAAAATTCAAAACGAATGACACCCCGAGGACAACAGTAGTTATAATCCTGACTGTCATATTAAATTATATTTCATTATCATTATTGTTGTTGTTGTTGTTGTTATCCCATTCATTAACATCTGCTAATGTAAAATATGTTATTAAATGTAATATATTATAGTCATAATAATACCATTAAGCACTAATATGTAATTATTATGTTCATGACTATATTATATTATATTATATTATTATATACACTTTTTATGTTTTAGTTATTTTGTCTTGTCTATAAAAAAAAAAAAAAAAAAACATGACCAGCATCATTCTGTACTTCTTTCTTTTTCTTTCTTTTCTAACAATAACTTTGATGTGATTTTTTTTTTTTTTTTTAAGGAAAAGTAGAGCAAAGTTTTGAATGCAGTATTTAGAGAAAGCTGGACAAATATGATTTAAATTAAATTAGTCGTTTGAATAAAAAATGCTCAAAATAACAGCTCATTAAAATAATTTCTGGCAGCAAGAAATAAATATATATATTTACTATGAAATGGATTTCAGGTCACATTTCAACACATTTGTTTGTATCTGCTGCCACCTAGTGCTCATTCACAGTCCTGCACTGAGTTCAGGGGTCAGGTTTAAAACTGAAATCCAGGTTTCTCTTACAAAACCATAATTACCAAACTTCCTGCATATAAAGTTCAGGGTTTTATATATATCCTCCTTTTCTAACCTGGATGTTTGTGCGTCATTGTCGTACAGCGAGTACTGACGTTGGTGTTTGTAGTTTGTAGTTTGTGGTTTGTGGTTGAAGGCCGCTGAAGTCAGAACGAGGACACCGCCGATCTGTGAAAGGTCAAACTAAATGTCTCCTGGAGTTTCTCATATTTTGACCACCAAGGGGTTTGGAAGCCACCTGCACAAACACAACATCAAAAACACAACAACAACACTTCATCTTCACCAACACAAGGGGGCGGCAAATACCTGAGAATCTAACACTGGACTGAGTTTGACCAACAACCTCCTCCTCCTCTAAAAAAGAGCTGTGGGCGGCTGAACATGTTCATTTACTTTAATAATAATAATAATAATACTGCAGAAAGGTAACGAAAAACGTATAAACTTATAAAGTCTATAAACTAGTTTCAGACATCATACACATCGATGCTCAATAAAATAAATAAACGAAACACAACTAAGAAATTTAGCGTTGTTTTGTTTTTGTTTTGTTTTGTTTTAGTACTCCTGCTCAGAACATTTTATAAAAACAAACAAAAAAATCTACTTTACAAACCAATGGAAGCTTCTTTTTTTTTTTTTTTTAAACGGGATGAACCTCGTTGGGAAGGCCTCGGGCCTGTAGCCGGTCCTTTATGGTCCAGCTCCTGTGTGTGCTGTCAAATTGGCCGGTTACGGTTCCAGTGCCCTCAGGGCCACCGTACCGTACGGGCTGAGCTTCATTCCTGACTGCACTGAAGGTGGGGCTCATAACTTCTGTTAAAACGCCTCAAACTGCCTGTTTAATACGAGTTGGAGTAAATCTCCAGACAACCTTGTCACGGACGTGCGTCATATCTATTTAGAACAAAAAAAAAAAAACAAGAAGAAGAAGAATACAGATTTTTATACTGGTGGAAAACAAGGAGAGCACATGGAGAGAGAAGAGGCAGAAAGGAGGAAGTGAAGGAACGAAGGAAGGAGGGGACGTAGAGGGAAAAAGGGTGGAGGGAAAGGATTAATGGATGGGGGGGGTAAATATCAAAATGAGTGATGTACACTCTCCAGTCAGAAGTGCAGCTGGCAGCAAAGCAAACTGACTGATGCTGCCACTAATACAACACAACAGGAAGACAGACAGACACACAACAGGGGCGGGGAGCAGTTGTTGTTTTGTTGTTGTTGTTGTTGTTGTTTTTTTTTTCACCGGCCTGCGACTTCACACATCCTGCTCTCCAAAAAGGGTTTACTCGCTCTGTGAAACGGTTCAGTCGACCCATTTTTGAGGGGAAATGTAATTTCAGCCCGGATTAACGCGTCTTCAAGAGCAGGAAGTGAGTGTGCAGGAATTAACGGCACAGTGCGGTTCCTGAAAGGCAATTTGTCGAGAAAACGTGACATGTGTGACACAAGAAGAAAGATTTCTGTGTTTTTACAAATAAAATTAAAAAAAAGATGGCGGCGGTGGGATGAACTTTGGTTTTATTCTGGATTAAAAGGCAGATGTCTTAAAAGCATGAAAAATAAATCTTATTTTTATAAAAACTGATGTCAGAAATCTGCTTTCATACTGAAATTTGAAATCTGACAAGTTTATGAGGCTTCATGTATATTTAATGTGAATGTAGTTGGTGGTCAAATATCCAAAATTACAATCGTTTCCATCTGAATCTAAAAGCCGTATTTGACTCTGAGGCCTTCGGGCTGTTTGTCTTCAGTCAGAGCTCATCACATGATGTACTTTAGTTTCTCCTTAGACATGAAAATAAAATCCATCCCTGTAATAGCTCATATTATTTTACTGTGGAGTTTATTAATGTCATCCAGACACGGCGACAATAAAAACTTTATCCTTCATCTTTATACTTTTAACATATTGGGTTGTATTTTATTCGGCTCTGATGACATTTTCATTTCCCTCCGGTGGCGATTAAAGTCGTGTTTCCATCTACGGCTCCATCATATTTACTTTTTACTTCATATTATTAATGCTCCTAAATAAATGAGAAGGAGGAAGTCTGTTTGAGTACCACAAAGACACGCAGACACACAAAGGGTTTATGGGCATGTACTGGTCATGGTTTGTATTTTGGCAACAATGAGCAGCTTTGGCGTGAGGACACTGCAAATGGCTGCCACCTCCGTCCCCTCTGAGGAGGAAGAGGAGGAAAGAAACGTGGAAGCGGATGGACAAAAAAGGAAAAACAGACAGGAAAGTGCATTTTCTTCTTTTACGTCGATTCTGAAGGATTTCAGATCACGTTTCCTCTCCGGCTCTTTCAAAGTGTTTAGCGTAACGGGAAACACAACGGGACAAAATGCAAACGTCTCTCCGTCACTCAGCTGTCGCCGTGTTGCTTTCGCAGGGAGGGAGACAGCTGATCTTATTAGGAGTGACTGATGTCAAACAGTGTAACTGCAGTCTCTGCTAACAAAATGACCAAAAAATCTGCCACTGCCAGACCAGAGTTCACTGTTAACTTCGTTACGTTCTGTGTCTGACTGCCCATCGAGATCTTCATCATTTCTTCGGAAAGTCCTCTGCGTGACGTTCTCCAGTTACTGAAAATTTCACTTATTTTTCTTTGCAGGAGGAAGCTGGTGTTTATATTTTTAATTCTTAATCAGCTCCGGTAGTAAAAAGATACTGAGTTAGTTTTACATTTAAATCAATGTCAGCGGCGCCTGAGTGGCTCCCAGTCTTGACCACAGCAGCCTTGACTTCACATTACTCCTTCTTTCTCTCTCTCTCTCTCCTCTGCTCTACTGTTGCTGTGCCGTTTCACAATTAAAGCCAAGAATACATTTTCAACAATCCCAAAAATCAGCCAGGACTGAGTCATTTGGCATTTATCATCAATGAAAAGGTTTTCTGACTTCAGCGGGCCACAGCAGGTATCTCTTCCCTCCGACTCTGCCTTTGCCCATTTTCTCCTCGTGTTTTCCAAACCACAGGCCTTCTCATCTTACTGTGACCTTCAGCAATGTCACAGCCTTAAAAAAAAAAAAAAAAAAACACAACAACAACAAACACCCCCCCACACTCATCTACAGTAACAAAGTGCTGCAGCACTGGAGGGGTTAAAGAAACAGGAGTTTGACCAAGACGGTGTCTGCTTTGGGCAAAAACTAAAATAAGATGAGAGTGAGGAAATCAATGGGATGTCTTCTCATTTCCATAAAACACTGAAGTGAAATCGTGCAGCAGAGCTTTAGAGTAGCAGAGGCTTTATTCTGGGTTCACAAAACCAAGATGGCAGCGGCAAAAGTACAAAACGCTCATGAACCGACTGAGTCGGTCTCCAACCAACAGAAATTTCATTCAACGCTAAATTTTAATTGTTTATCGCAATTTTCACAGCTGGTGAAAACTTCCTAAACCTGCTTCATATTATACCCAAATTTACCAAGTCGGGTGTAAAGTGATTTTATGACTTTCACTGTGAAGTCCCTGAAGTGAAACAGTGGCAGCAGCAGCAGAAGCATTAAATTTGCTCTGCTGCTGTCGTGTGCGATCAGAGTGACAGAAAAGCAGGACGATAGACAGACACGCAGGACCAGAGGGTAATAAAATCTACCCAACCCACCGGCAATCTTTCCATCCATGACAAGGTAAGTGGGGTTTTAACCTGTCATGTCGAATAAAAGTCCGCTTCACCCCCTCAGGCTTCGCTGACACACCTGGTCTGCGCCGCAACTGGGTCAGCAGCTGTCCGTCCGCCTGCCCGTCTTTCTGCTTGTTTGTCTGTCAAAAATAAAGTCTCCACCCTCCGCCTCTGCTTTCAAAGGTCAGGACCCGGCAGGCTCAAGGACGTGACGGTAAAAGTTTCGCGGGCTCTGTTGTTGTCTACAGAAAGCGTGTGGCATCCTAAGTGAGGAGGCCGAGCTGACTTTCATTTCCCTGATTACTTCGTCTCCTCTGAAGGTTTGTCACTCCGTCAATCAGCCGCTGCAGCTTTTGATTGCAAAGAAAAACCTGGAGGCTCTCAGCCCCGTGTGACTCACCGGAAAGATACTGAACATTTCCATTCTCAGGAGAAAGTACACATGGACGGCAGCTATAAAGTGACAAACCAAGAGAATCTGTCTTTGTAGCCTGAAACAACACAATTGATCTATAAAGCAAAGTTAAAAAGATTGCTTTGGATGAACAGGAGATATATTCTTCACATTTCAAACCAAATTCGTTCATTTCTGAAACGTCTTCTGCCTTTTACAAACAAACTTTGGAAAACCGTGAGTGTAGAGGAGCGTCTTTTCTTCACACGGGTTGTGTGACGGACGCACAATCGATGAGGATTTACAGCTATTGATTTTCTCAGCTGTTTGAATCACTTTTGGACGACAAGCTCTGACACCATTTGGACACGATTCATTGGACTCGTTCATTCATTCATTCTCGTGGATGCAGACTGAACCAGAAAACCTGCTCCTGCTTTGCATCTTTTAGATGAAGCAGACGAAACGCACACGCGGCACATGACCTCACTGCTTCAGTCCTAACTTTGTTGGATTAAAGTTTCAAACCCGCAATTCCCTGTCAGGTCTGAGCCGCGCCGCCTCTGTCGGTGGTTGTTGTGATTTCCTCCTCTGAGCACATCTACTGTATCAGACAATGAACAGACGGTGCAGCCAATCATCTGCCGAGCGGCATTCGGAAAGTTCCGGCCCTTTTCCAGACACTTTGGACAGAAAACCCTCCCACATTGTTCTGTGCATTCATTTCAGATAATCCACTGCATGAACGATTCATCTCAACGTCAGGCGGTGAGGATCATGAGAACGGAGACTTCCTGCACCAGCAGCAGAGACAAAGTGAAATATACTCACTCCCATTGTTTCCTCCTGGCCTGGGGGGTGTTGTGCCGCTTGTGTGCCTGGTGAGCCAGGATGACATCGCGGTGGTCCACCATGCCCCCCCTCCTGCGGATCAGCGGGACCGTCGGGTCGGTGCTGCTGGTGACCAGGGAGATGGAGCTCCGTCCGGACCGGCTCCCGATGAAGGGCACATCCCTGTACTGCTCCACCCGGATGTCGTACACGGTGTGGTAGTAGGTGGGGTTGGGGCCCACGCTGCTCCCGCTGATGGGCGGAGGGGGGCAGCGCAGCGGTCGGTGGAGGCCCTGAGATGAGGAGGAACAGGACGACGTCTGGGGCCACGCCATTGAGCCGCCATTGTCGTGGTAAAGGTGGGACAGCATGGAGCTGGGGGAGGAAGAAAGGTGAGGGGAGAAGATGGGACGAAAAGAGAGACGTTAATGTTCATTCCATCTTAAATAAACGTCTGATTCCTGTGTGACAGTAGAAGACACACCCCTCGACTAAAATGTCTCACAAAGACCAGCTCCCGTTGACGCACAATCTTGACAACACCTGACGGCGTCCCTTGGTTGAACTGAGGTCAAACCTAACTTTTACCTTTCAAAGCTCCCTGTTCGTCAGTTTTATTAGCTTGCAATGAATCTTGAGGTTTGTTTGGGCCATGAAGGATCCTCAGAGAGAGGAGGACACATCCGGACACAATTTTAAAGCTGCTATCGTAATCCTAACCACCGCTGCTCAACAACAATAACCAGTTTGGTTATTGTAATGGCAGCGATAAAGGTCTGCTCAGGAGGGAGGAGCTGCTCCAAACAATGGACGACAGTAGAAAGATGCACTGTGGATGGAAATAATGCTGAAAAGGACTAGTGAGAACTTGTGATGGACATTTAATAACCATCCAAAAATCCAACTGTTCTCCAAACACCACCACCACGGCAGGCAGCAGCCGAACGGGGGTGTGAAATTAAGCAAAATACTACCTGTCGTTATCACTGTCGGTGATTGTGTGCCGCCAACGGAAGCACAAATGCCTTCTGGGTAAAAAAAAAAAAAAGTATTTAAGTATATACCAACATCTCTGTTGTATGAGTCACTGTGCAAATCTAACAAAGACACAAACAAAGACTTTAGAGAGGCGAGGCATTAGATGCAGCCAGGTTGACGTCAAGAACAGGTAAAAGCCTTCGGACGGCATCGCGTCAGTACGAGGAGGCCAAATGAGAGAGAAAGAGAACTAGATCATCAGTCAGCAACAACACGTGCTTTGTGATACGACAAACTCTTTTTAATATCCCCCACTGTTAGTGAGTGCCTTGAACCTCTGCTTCATATTCGATGACGGTGATGAGCTGAAGGTTTGTTGTCCTCCAATCGCTGCTTTAACATTTTGAAGCTGCTGAAGGCGGTTCGTACATCGAGCGCTCCCGATCACGCCGTACTGAGCTAAAGGCCGCTGACTGGCCAGATGTTTCCAGGAACACGGCAGCTACAGTTTCTCCAGCTGAGACACACAATCAGCACTCACATGTTGTGTGATGCAGTTAAAAACTCTTTTATTTTAACTTCCATTCTCATTCATTCACTCGCTTTTAGAAAGGAACTCCAGCTTGTGTCTGGAAGAAAGCTTTGGGTGCGTAAACAGTCTGAGGTGGGACATTTTACCTCGGTCAAACTGCTCCGACTCAACTCCACCTCATCGTGGGAAGAAGGTCGGCTACAAACCAGAAGAAAAAGCTTGAATAACGCAGACATTCAATAATAGTACAGAGGACAAACAACAATGGGATGTGAGGAGAGAAAAGATAAATGAGAAAAATTAATTAATCACCTGCAAACAAAGAGGAATGACCTGATTGTGGCATTTTAATTTTTTACATTGTAAGAGCTGTGTGTGTGTGTGTGTGTGTGTGTGTGTGTGTGTGAGTGCAGCGTGTGCTAACGTCTTAGAAACAGCGCTTTTCCTCCCCACTTATCTGCTGAGAGAGCGTTACACATTATTTCTCCCTGACATGGTGTAAAGCGAAAACTAATTCACAGGGACAGACGCACACACACACACACACACACTGCAGGTACAATGATGAGACATTACTGCTACCGTCAGGACTTTGTTGGGTGATTGAGTGTGTGTGTGCGCTGCAGGGCTGGAATAACACAGGTCTGGTTGTATTAGTCGTGGCGGCGGAGAGCACACAAACTCAGGACAAAGCTCATAACACAGAGCAAGGGCAAAGAACAGAACTAACAAGGACGCTGAGGACTGTGGGAGATCTGGACGGGGGGGGGGGGGGGTGACAGATAGAGAGGAGAGAAGATGGTGAAGGGGTGGACACATGAGGGACGAAGAGGGTGACGTCTGCGTTTACCCCCTCCCCCCCAAAATAAGGGCTCAGTGTGATGGAGGATGCACTTTAATGTAAAACAAAAAAAAAAGCAGGAGAGATTGGGGAGGGGCCAAGAAGTGACAGACGAGTGGACCAAAGACTAATTGCTACAGAGAAGAGCAATGCAGATGAAGCAACCCCCACCACCGCCACGGCCAGCAGAAAAGACGAGGAGGATTCTGCCTCTCTACCACAACTCAGCAGCCTGAAGGTGCCGCGTACAGAGATCAGCGAAAGGTCCGATGGCCTCCTTTACTGGAGCACGCTCAGCACGACTAAGAAACAACCTCTGCGACCCACAAAACCACGAGATGCATGTCAGTCAAACATCTTCTCGTTTAAAAAGTCTGTCTGACTGTACGAGCTTTTAGTCTCCATCATTCTTTGATTTCCAGTTTTTAAGCTCATCTGTCTGTTTTTCCATTTAAAATGAAAGTATGATGCCTTTTCTGTTTCCTGTCGGCTGCATGAAAACTGTTTCGTCCTTCATCAGGCGGCACTTTTCTCATCGATAGCAATCAGACTTTTAAGAGACTGAAACTGAAAGTCACATTTTCTAACTGTACAGATTTTTTTATACCATCATTGTGTCATAATTCAGCAGCTTAAACAGCATCCGTAGCTATCACTCCTCATTTTAATGACATTTCAAAGGTTAGAAAACAAACAATAAAAGGTCAACCAGTTAGACAATAACGAAGATAATCAGTTACCGGCGTCGAGTTCATTTTTATTCATCTGGTGTCGTCTGCCTCGACTGAGTGAGTACAAAGGGAGAGACAAAAGTTCTGTTAACGTCGACTGATGCTCGAAAATGGACAAGATTTTGTTTGCTTGTCGACATTTCACTGATTTTCAGCGGTCAGTGTTTCATGACTGCTGCTGCTGGTTCGGTCAGTGACGTCCAGCTCTTTTACTGTGCTACTGAACCTCACACGTCGACACACAACAGAGATTTTGTTGACATGGAACGAGACCGAGGTTGAAAAATAAGCCTGTTTTGGAAAGTCCTCGCTGAAGAAACTGTTCAGGATCGTCCCCATCTGAGCACTGATGTCGGAATGTGACTTAAAATAAATCATAAAAAATGGATAAGAGTACAGCACAGATGAGTCAGATTGGAGTCACTTAACTGAACATGACTCACCGTCCATTTGTAATTTAATTCGAAGTCATTTCCATTAAACGTTTCCAGAACTTTATCCTCCTCCTTTTATCTCTGCACAACGTGAAAGTACAAATGGAACTTAAACTGCCGGATGTCGTAGAAGCCATTAACAGTAAAGAAATAAATAACAAAGTGAGCAGAGGTTTGGTGCTTTTTAGGCCTTAAGAGAAACGGTGACTGGAAGGTCACTGGTCTGAATCCCTGGGCCGCCAAAGTAGATGAAGAAAACCTCTTTCTTACCCTTGAAGCAGTCCTGAGCTGCGACTTGGAGCAATTAACTCCAAATTCAGGCCACCTTTTTCATCAATCCAGCAAGGAAGTGAGAATTCAGCCGACTGGGAATGTTTCAAGGAAGAGCATGAGCTGTCGTTCGTCTACAAGTTAATCAGAGCTTTTAGTTTGTGTTTCATTTCGAAGAATGTTGTTTTCCCAGCTGTAAGAACTCAGGTAATTAACGAACCTTCCCGTCTGGACAGGACGGTTGGTTCATATCACGATCTATCTGTCCAACATTCAGTGTTTCACAGCTACAGGAAGAGGAGTCGTCCAGCCTTTCATCTAGCAGCAGACACACCGGTGATCAGACTCTGACTGCTGCACCCAGCCTCCCAGGAAAACAAAAAACTGAATGATAAATAAATATATAAACGAATGAATAAATCAATCAAAGGGCAGGTCAGCGCCAACAGGAGCTACAAAGACTTTATGGGGACTTTTGGCCTTAATCCAACAGATGGATAAACAAAAGTTTTCATTTCACAGTGATTCAAAAATCACAGTATGTGATAAATATAACAGAAAATGTTGAATTTCTGAATAATATACTGAACCTTTTTTAATATTCAATGACATCTTGATTCATTTTTTATCGTTATGGCCGCATTTCAAGTAACCCTAACCCAAAGACAACAATCACAACCACAATAAGGAATATCAAAATATACATATTTTAAAAATGCAGCAAACTTAAAGAGCAGGTAAAGGCCTGTTTTTCTGTCATGGAGCCGGCTTCCAGAGAACAGCATTGGCACTGCGTGGGAGGAAGCCGGTGGGAACACACACCGGAACAGAAAGAACAGGGAAAGTGGATATTTAGCAGACTGTCACAGGTAGGTGTTTTTGTTTTTTTACCTGCAGCCCAACACTCAGTATTGTCTCCGAAGATTCTCATTCATCCTGGTCTCTGTTCTCTGTCTCCGAGAACAGAGATCGCTCAGTATTGTACGTCATCAGCAGGAACCTCCCATAAATCAAGCTCCTGCTTTCTTCTCATTCAGAGCATAAACCCAGAGACGCTAGAGCGTCGTCCCTCCACCAAGACTCTAAAATAACACAAAAAGCAGTTTCCAATTTGCAAATGGAGATCAAGTGATTTGGCACGGGTGAAATGTAATTAAAGTGTAAACTGTCTGGGTGAGTCACCACACAACCTCCAGACATGAATAAAATCAGCTGGCAAAACAGTGGGAAGAGGAGGCCAAAACCGCGGCCCGGCATTACTGGAGCTTATAAATCCAAGTCGCTGACGGACGGCGGCAGATAAAAATAGATGCGGTGGTCAGGTGCCTTCCTTTCACCAAAACACAAACCCAGCTGCTGTTCGCATCAATGCTCTGCTGACCCCCGCCAGCCGTTACTTTGGGCCTCACCCGAGGGTGCCACGACGCACACTGACTCACTCCTGCCTGCATCCAGACTAACACATAAAAGCCACAACACAGGGTGAAGTTTTCTGGGATCGGGCCGGCACACAGCCGTGGTCTGATACCGAGTTCCTCAAACTGTGACACCACACGGTGCAGGCCTACGGGAATCCACCTGAGTGGGCCGACCTCCAGATATTAACCAGAGCCGCCATTAAAATCTCCCATTACTGACTGAAATGGAAGTTCCTTCGGTCCTTCATGTGAAGTTTAAAGTCTGAGCAACAGCGGAGGATTTGTTTCTGCAGCCACGAGGTCTCTCCGGTGAAAAATACAAGCCTCCTCAGGAGGAGCAGTTCAATCTGTGCTCAGATCGAAATGTTTCCAGAAAAACTCCACCGACTCAGAAACTTTCACACAGAAAACAAACATTTTCAAACTTGTTCTTTACCTTCTGCCTCTGCTGCTTCCTGAAAACCACCAGGACTTTCTCCACATCTGTACTTCCTGGTTCAGCCATGTTTGCAGGGGGTGTTTGGTGGCTTGGTCCACTCCGGTTTGGGACCAGTCAGGTAAAATAAAATGGTGGACGGTGGTTGTGTAGGTAATAATTCACTGCTAACTTTGGCAGCAATGTCAGAAACACAATAAAAAAATAAACACTGAACGGGTTCACATAAAACAACACGCTGGTAAATGGTGAATGAGTGAATAACCTGCACTTCATTATTTTATAAAAAGTCAGTGGCAAGTAAAATCTTTGTTAATTTGTCAACTGCTCAGATCTGATGGTCATAAATCCAGTTTGATAAGAAATAGAAACAGGAAGGACGGCTGAATTTTGCCTGTATATATTTTCTTTTCTTATTCTGATCTTTGCAGTGACTTTAATATAATTTCTTGATGCTCTTGCTGTAAAACTTTTTGTATTTTCTTTTTTCTTGTAGCTTGAAGTTGCCCCTCCTGACATTGCTGTATTCTGGCCTCTCCATTTCAGGCCCTAATAGATTTGTATCTGCCCTATATTAAATACTTTACCCCGAGGGCACCACAAAAAAATAAAGCTAATCCATTTCCCTGAGCTTCTTCGAGATTCAAAGTGAATTAACCAAACCAGATCTTTCTGTCTGTCTGATCCATTCAGAGAGATCATGGAGCCAGTTTGTTTAGAGGATGGAGGACTAAATTAATCATTTCAAAAATGGAAAATAAATCATTTCATTTATTTACTGTAGAAATATATAATTTAATTATGTTTTGATAAATTCATAGATAAGCAAAAGCTTTTTTTTTTTTCTCCACTTCAACCATTGGCTCCAAACTGTCACGCTCTCTGTGTGTAATGCTGGACTTCATAACGCTCTGTAGTGGCTGAGGCAATTCAAGACGTCCACGTCCACCACGGACCCCTGAGCTGTGGAATCAGCTTCAACGTCATTAAACATGACACCCGATCGCTTTCAATCGGAGCAGACTGACGGACGGATCCATTATCCACGCTGTCTGTGTGCTTCTCCACTTCTGAAGACTTTTCATCTTTGACAACTTCTGCTTATCGTTGTTTCGGTTTGACCACGACAGCCTTTGACAGCAGCGCTGTTTGTTCGCTCGCCAACGAGGCTCGATTCGGCCCACAGCTGACAAACTGAGGGAGGCAGTGAGACACAGATGGACGGATGGATGAAGGGACAGAGAAGGTCAGGGGAGCCATCACCCGGAAGTAACGGGCAAAAGAGTAGGCGTGAGATTGTGTTAGTAGACAAGAATAAAGCCACATCTGTACGAAACAAATCTGCTTCCTGTAAAGATGCTTTAACCTTCAGATCTGCTGATGTCACACAGCGATGTCAGGTCGGGGTCAACGCTCGCTCGCTCGCACAAAAAGAAACAAAGAATAATGGGGATATTTCTGGCTGAGAGGAGCAGAAGTGCTTTGAAGAGATCAGTCCGTAGATTTTACATAACTCACTCATCCATCTCGCGGCTGAATGTGTACAATAATAGAAGAAAACCTCGGTATCTGTGATGCTTTTGACCTCTTCCCTGCTCAGAGTTGAGGGATCAGAGAGCAACTTCTTTTTCCTTCAGCAGCAGCAGCAGCAGCAGAAGTGTTTTGTTCTTCGTGTAGCCTCGGGGTAGTCTCAGACTTGAAGGATCGGTTCAGTTCGACCCCGCTTTGTGGTTCTTTCTTGGGAAATATTGAGCTTTGGTTCGGGTTCAATGCCGACAGGTGCACAGGAATATTTATTTCTAGTGTTTTCTCATCCACCAGTCAAAGAAAGACAAACCTTGAGTTTTATCTTACCTGAAAATTGTTAAAATGCTGCTTTTGTGTGAAATCACTTTGTTATCGGGCTCTAAATGTTTTGGCGCTCTCCATCTGAAGACAAATGGAGCTGCATCTTTAAACAGACTGAGTCTGCAGTTATTTTCTGTTTGGTTCCAACTCTTACAACATTGTGTCCATGTATTTTAGCTTTATTATAGAGGTCTGAGATGCTCCAACTCTGCTTGAGGGAAACAGTCCGAATCCAGGAGGATGCAGACTCTCATCCTTCCAGCTCAGCTGGGAGGTGACAAAGCTCACAAGCTGTTGAAGCCTACAAAACTACAATGTCTACAGAAAGAAAGAAGAAGAAGTGATTCTGAGGTGACCAGGTGGAGGGCTAAACAGCAGTTTGACCTCCTACTGAGAACATAAGCACAAATCCACCTTGGATTTATAAAGACTGAGGAGCCGGTGATGAGTCTTATCACACTAAACTCCCACAGTGACCCCTCTCAGACCAAATCCACATTCAGTGACCACTCAGTCCACTTTTGCACAGCCAGGTTGGCGTCTGCATTGCTCCTCCAGGATCCAGCTGAAAATGTGATAAATGGTGGACCCCCATCGGTGCACGCCAAGGCAGACCAACCGTGACCGGCCCAGAGACTAACACTGCCAGAGAAATGACTGAGGCGTCCTCGGACCCGCTCAGCAGATACGACCGGGAACACTAAACCACCCAGCAGACATCACCAATCGACTTCCTTTAGCTGTCTTCTTCAAACACAGCAACGCTCACCTCCAATCAGCCCTCCAAAACCTGAGCAACTCCTCGAGAAGAGCCCCACACCAACTCAGTCTCCGTTCCCATCAGAGATCCTGACATCCATCCATCCGGAAACATTTCCCATAAAGCTCCCTCTGTGTCGTCAATTCACACACACGCACATAAAAGTGTCTTGATTTTATCGCTCCGAGTGAACAAAGGCCCAGCAAGGAGTGCAAAGGTCTCGGTCTCATCAGACCACAGTAAATAAGCGGCTCCATGCTCTCCCTCTTCCGCGTGTCCTGTATCAACAGTGATTTAGCAAAAGCAAACAGAGTTATTATTACATCGAGCTGAAAGTGCTGCAGGGCTCAGCGGTGGTCTGCGTTTCAGTCTGTCCATCAGTGTTCACTTTTGACTGAGAGTAATGAAAGAAAGGTCATAAAACTGCCTTTTAATGGCTCCGAAATACACAGATTGATTTTAATTAGGCGCCGCAGAATGGCTCCTAATTAGGCCCCACAAATCTGGATGAAACAGGCCACAGATCAAATCGCTCTCATTAAACTTCCACTCTGCTAATCACAGGGATTAAAAGTCATGGTCAGTTTGTGTTGTGCCCGACTTCACTTGTCTTAAGTTCACAAATCTGGAGAGATATTTTCAGTGTTTAGCAGCACTCAGTGCACTTAGTGTCTGAAACCAGCTGCTCCACTTGACCACACATTTATTTTTGGGGAATAAAATGAACACAGAGGGTCGAATAGTTACATAATCCAGAAAAACCTCAGTCCAATTTTGTGTTGTTGCTGATTGGACAAATGGAAAAAAAATAAAAAATAAAATAAACATTTCAAAATGTCCTACTTCACCATCATCAATCATCAACTGTCAATCAATCATCATCAAAATCAACATTTTATCATGAAGACCAAAATGATCAAAGATGACTGAACGATAACCTGAAATGCTGCAGCCCAGCCGGCTCTCCGTGTCCTTACCTGCCTGTCAGGTGCTCTGCTGTGCGGGCTCCGGGGACTCCACACCCGCCGGGGGGGTCTCCGCTGACCCCGACCTGCTCACCTGTCGTGCGCGGGCGGCTGGAGGGCAGTCGGCGGTGCTGGTGGGGGCGGGAGGACCGGCAGGGCGGAGGAGAGACAGCGACGTGTCCGCCAGCGGAGGGAAGGAAAACTCCATGATCACATCCAGAACATCCCGACCGAAGTGATGGATGTCAGCGGGATGTCAAGCCGGGGGGGGGGGGGTGGGGAGAGACAGCCAGAGCAGGAGGGACACCAAAGGACGCTTCAGTCCGGGTCTGTGCGCTCAATGCCCCGCATCCGCCTCCCTCTCCCTCCCTCTCTCTCTCTCTCTCTCTCTCTCTCTCTCTCTCTCTCTCTCTCTCTCTCTCTCTCACTCACACAGATAGACACACACAAACACACACACACACACACACACAGACACACAGACCCACACACACACACACACACACACACAGACACACAGACACACAGACACACACACACACACACACACACACACACACACACACACACACACAGAATATTATGACCCTAATAATATTAAAGTCATGATATTTCCTGTCGTCTTGTGTTTGGATCACGTTTCAACCTCCATCAATTCATCTTTATTTTAATTAATACTGTTAATTAATCTGCTTATTATTGTTCTGAAAAGTCCAAAGAATGGCCATCAAAGTTTTTATTTTGTTCAAAAAGGGATGAGCTGCCTGAAAAGTCGCCTAAATGATGAATCAGATGTTTAAGTGGGTTTTAATTAGTTAAGTTTAAATTAGTTAATTAGGTGATTAGTTGTCTCTTTACTGTGTGACTCTAACAGCAGGAAACAAACTGAGCAGCCATCTTGGAGATTTTTTCTCCTACACTTGCTAACAGACATTGTTAAATCTGCCCTGTTTCTCCAGCTTCGCTCCTCTGGAACGGTTAAATCTGTTCACATGATGTAAAATGGATAAAGTTGATTTTAAGCAGACATTTTAGAACAAAGTCTCTCTCCGACTGCACCGAAGCTTCAGTGACCTCTTTGTGGAAAATGCTCAGCCAAATGATCAAATGTTGATGGGCACAAAATCAGAAAATGATTCAAAGAATATGCAGCTGTTTGGGTAAGTGAAGAGAAGCACAGTGCTGCTTTCATGAGAAAAGAAATGTTTTTAACCTGGATTTTAACAGAATTGGCGTTTGGTGCTGGTTTAACTTCCACTCAGGACTCTGGTCTGGACCAGCTGACCCGAGTCCTGCTGGGGTTATTTTCTCTAAAAGCCATGACGGAGATTAACGGGGAAAATGAGAAATACTGAGCTCAGCAGCAAGAAAAGTCACAGGGATCTGACTTTGTGCCTCATCAAGCTCATCACCTGCTAACAGTTGTGTTCATGTGTTGGCATTTCTGCGTCTGCTTGTGTAACAAGAGTGTCTGGTGTGTAAGTGTGTCGAGGTGAAGGTTAGGATTAGGGAAATTAAGCAAGTCTATGTAATGTCCCCAAAAATGACCTGTCACAGCATTTAAGTGTGTGTGTGTGTGTGTGTGTGTCCACCAAATGTGCTGCTGGTTTTTACATCCAATAATAACACCTTGCCCTCGAAAATGAAAGTCTCTCTCGTGCACACACACACACACACACACACACTTCAGGGATTCAGATATTGCAGAGGTTTTCTACGGTTTAACCTCATTTGAGGACAAAGGAAGCAGCATGGCTGCTCCACTGCAGAGACTCAGTCAGAATCAGTAAACATGCACAAACACATGCACGCACAAGCGCAGACACTCACCAGTGACACAGGCTGCAGGAGTGGGGAAGTTGCTGGTTCTGGTCCGCTGAAGCTGAGATCGTCTCGTCTCACCCTTCGCTTTGTTTTAGCTGCTCGGCTGTAAACGCTGCTCACATGTTGTTGCTGAACTGCACTCGTGTTTCGTTGTGTCTCCTTATCAATGCGTTTATAAACTACAAAGTCAGAGAGGTTAGAGACACAGTTTGACCTGAAACTCTGTAACTCTGACTCAAGTTTTGTTGTTTTGTGATAAATTTGGAGATTTCTAGGTCATTTGTCTTCTTTGATCATAAACCAGTCAGGTTCTTGATTAATTAAGTGAAAGTAAAAGCCAAAGGTCAAATGCTCACAGCCCGTATTCATAAACTGAACCTCAAAAGTGGTCGTCAGGACTTCTGTAACACTGTGATGTCACAACAAAGCTCCATCAGAATTCATGCAGACAGATGAATGAACCCCATATGAAGGGCATCGTCGTCTCAGGTTATTCTTATTTTAATGAGGAGAGTGCAAAACAATTATGGAAATAGATGGAATAACACAGATGCTGTTCCCAAACTGAGATGTTTTTGATGTGTGACATTAACAGACACATGTTGTTGCATCAGTAGAGTCTTTTATATATTTATGTGCCGTTAAACATATTGAGAAAAAGTCTAGAGGAAAGTTTTGGATATTGTGTGACCTTGACGCCAGTTCTGAAAATTTCTGCACAGCGTCTGACATTTTAAAGTCAGAAGTCAGTCAGTTTGAAGTTTGAAGAATGTGACAGCCTCTTCTAGCATTCAGAGGCCCATTCGTCTGTGATGCTGTTGTGCCCTCTAGTGTGGAGGTTTGTTTCCTGGTCTTCTCCTCCACTCTGCTCTCATTGGGCAGATCCAGCAGAGCAGAATATGGAGATCAGATTTAATTAAAAATCGCCTGCAGGCCGTCGCAGGTTGAACTTTAAGATCTGCATTCAGCAAACTGTGACAGTTTTTAATATCCAAATTACGCAGGCCACCGATCAATGCCGGAGATAACTGCTGGCTCTGACAAATTCAATATCCTCTCCTGCGATAGCGATCAACAACAAATGCACCGGTGTGACTGGGGTGGACAGAACGGGGAGACCACAACAATGGGACAAAGGAGGCTGATTAAGTATTCAAGAAAAGTTGGCAGATTGCGTGAGGATGAAAACAGGAGAAAATCAGGTGGAGCTGGATTTAAAATGTGGCAGAGAGCCGAGCAGCTGAAGTGCCTTCACCTCAGGCCTGAGGAGACGCGAGTTAAACCGCCACATCCAGCTGAGTGCCCCGCTGGTTGTATGTCATCGACACAAACACAAGGGGAATTAATGCTGTGTTGTTTTTCTAAGCATTACTTCCAAAACACGACACAAATAAAGTCTGTAGTCTTCAGGCATCCTGGACTGGCTTTAGAAACATCCTCAGGACTCACCGATGCTGGAACAGATACTGGCAAGATAAAGTCAAATGAAATTGAAAAGGGATCTAAGTTGGCTGGAGGAATCAGCGTTTGCTTTAAAAGACACTTTCAGAAATATAACTGTCTCTACACCAGAGCTAGAGTTTAAAATGAGACTTGCTAATGTAACTTGTATATTAGCATTTTCCTCCGCAGACAAAACAAAGGCCAGGAGCTACTTTTAAAACTGTACATCTTTATTTACGAAATCCTGCTACAGATCAGCTGAACCGTAAAATTTCAAAGTTTTCATCAACAACCAAAAGACTGAGAAAAGATTTTTTTAAAAAGAGAAGCCAGTAAAAAAAAAAACAAAAACAAAAAAACACACACATTTGATTTCTCCAACTTGACGTTGTGCCCGTCTCTCCTGGTCATCTGTTTTCTCTCTCTTCTTCTCTTTCTGTCAAATTATCTTCCCTCCAGTCTCTGCTTTCCCTCACCGATGGCCTGGGGGGGGCAATCAGCAGTCTCATCTCCAAAGCAGTGGTTGGCTGTCAGTTACCATGGCGGCGACATTGGCTGCGGGTTCTGGAGGTAAGACATCACGACCGCTGAGATGGACAGCCTGCAGACGGCACAGAGGAAACATCAGGTGTACAGTTAGAGTTTGAAAGTGACACGTCAATGAAGCCAAAGGTGAAGAACCGTACACCTGGATTTTAACTAAAGGCCATCAGAGGCCACTCCACTGGATGTAAAAAAATAATAAAAAAAGTCAGATCGTTTATGGTGTCAGTCTCTAGTTTACAGTCTTAACGCAGCATGATGTTAGTTTCATTTAGATGAAAACAGACCAGTAAGAAGGGGATGAGTGGGGGTGTGGCTATCATAAGATAGCACAGACCCATTCAGGTCTGCCTTCAAATATAGTTTCTTCTAGTTTTAAAAACATGGCGACAGACAAATTACAAACTCAAGGCTTCCAAACAGCAGCTCACAAATTAATGAATGACCTGGCACAGATGCACAGCGTGCTGCCATTTTTTGTTTTTTTGCAGTTATGTAAGCACCTTTGTTTGTGGAATGTTTCTTTTTTTTTTCTTTAATAAATATGAGATATTTTGCTTACAGGTTGAAGACAAAAGTGGAGCTCAGGGTTGATGAATTAAAGTCATGCTAAGAATTTACTGTGGCTACAGGGTCACCTGATATGCTTGATGACATAACTGCCCTCTTTGGATCTTCATCCATTGTAGATGCTCACCTTTGTTTAACAACACAGGGAGGCTTACATCATTGGCTATTGATAAATGTCCTAAAACTGGCCTTGAACCAGCATCTGTGCACACGAGGCTGGTGCATTCAGTTCATCGTCTGACATTATTTGCTGAGCCAAACATTTTGCATTACTAAACTATGAGTGCATCAAGCTTGTCTTTAATACAACCTCATCTAGACAATGGACCAGAAGGTTTTTCCTCATTGCAAATCTGTCTGCAAGGCCTGGACAAGTGCCCCTACTGTAGTACTCTGCTTTAAGCAAATGGAAATGCACCACTCTTGGAGGTCACACAGTTAAAAGCTTTTGGACATTAGACTTGGCTCATCTGAAATCCCAATGGCAAGCAAGAACAAGGTCTAACCTACAAGTTTAAAGCTGCGTAATTCAAGATTTCAATTTAAATACAAAGTGCCTTTTTTTGTAAAAGCTGAAATGTGCAATGCACACACAGCGATATATGTAATCTAATTAATTTGACCAATCAACGTGATTCACTTTTTGTAGTACGTCAGAGAAACCTATCAACAGAAGAAGAACGTCAATTAATAATCGTTAGTTTTACAGTTTACTTAATGCGACAACATGGTTTTGTAAAAACTAAGACTCCCAACCAAGAGTCAAAGTGAAGTCAAACAATAACAGTGAACAGCCAGCACATAACCCAGACAGCTAGACTCACTAACTTCACATCTTGTCCTCCCGTTTCTGGTTCAGCCTCCCCAAAACGTCACTGTTCTTGACATCAGCAACACTTATGACAGTATTGTACACTCACATGAAGCTGCTCATCATCTGTTTGGTGTCTTCTGAGCTTCTGGAGTTTGCAAAGCTGATGAAAGAGCAATAGACTGCGATCCAGGCACACCACTTCAACTAAAAACACAAACACAGAGGTTAGTCACACAGGGCTGTGGCAGACAAGATGACCAAACTGGATATAATAGCACATTAGATGTTCTTAAAGTAAGGGGACATTTCGAGTGTCCTCATTGACTCAGTACATTCATGTGCACACACGATTACCTTCACTTTGCTGTTTGTGTGCTGGCAATTAAACAAAGATGCAAGATTCCCAAACAACTTTTCGTGGGGGAAAAGAAAAAAAAAAAAAAACTAACTAATATGAAGATAATTGGTAGCGTTGATATTTCATCAGCTGTACGTGATATTCATACTGAATATTCATATTCATAGTTTATTTTAATTTTTCGATCAGAGCTTTTTGGAAATAATGAATGTATCGTAATTCAAATGATTTTAAACGATTTAACAGCAACATGTAGCAAATGTTATTTGCTGATAGAAAGTCAATTAAACAAATGATTTAATGATCTGGGAGACCATGTGACCCTGCTGCTGCCCAGCCTTTGAAAGTCGAAAGCTGCCCTTCATTCTTTCATCAGAAAGGTGGTTTTACCTTTAATCTTCTAAATGGAACTATTGGGCTGGAATGAGGTCTGTTATTCAGGAGCAATGTGGACACACAAACATATACAAAGAAGTGTGTGTGTGTGTGTGTGTGTGTGTGTGTGTGTAACCTTGAGCATCAATCCACACATGCTGAAGATCATGCCAAGTAGGTTCATGTAATCAGGCGTGGGGTCTTCCAGTGTGGGGTTGGTCTCTGTGCTGGGGGGCTTGTATCTGCAACACCAAACACATATTCTTCTTTTATGTGAGCTCGTGTGGATTCATCTGCAGCTGCCATGGCTCCAGAAGGTTTCTGAACCTGAACCTGAACCTGAACTGAACAGAAAACTCATGGACCTCATGGATGTGGTTTTGAGCACGTTGTAACAGTTACAGAGCTGAAAATAAGATCATGTCTAACATGCCATTTGTCAGATTTTACTTAACTGAAGGATTTCAAGCAAACCACCTCTGGGCAAAACGTATAATATAAGTACTAGTACCATAAGTGTTCCAGGTCATAAGTTAACTATGGTTGGTAAAGAATTTTACAGCTCAAACAAAAAGTGTTCAACAAACGAATGAAAAAGATGCCCGAAGCAAAAAGTGACTTTGGTGAACAAGACAAGGGCAAACAATGCTTAATTTAAGTTTTTAAAAACGCAGACTCGTTCACTAGAGCAAGAAATACAACAAGAGCAGACAACATGTTGAGTATTTATCACTGAAGAGTCGCTTTAAAAAGGATGTTTTAGGAAAAACACTAAATCCTGTTGAGATACAGATTAGCTAGCTAGTTAGCTAGCTCTGAAAGGCTTTCTGAGCAGCTAATTCCGCAGAATAAAGCTATGAATTCTGAAAAACAGTCTCACCTTAAAATCTTATTTTGTCTCCGCGGGTCTGCCATGTTGTTGGAGGACATTATAGGACACAATCGACTGAATTATTGTGAGAGATTTTAAATCCACTCCGGTGACCGACAGACAGCTGACGGGCCTCTTCCTGAATGGAGATCTCCGGCGGATTTCAAAATAAAAGGCTAGCACACGTCCGCGGGCAAAGATGGAACGCGAAAGAAGCTTTGGGGCTATTATTTTGAAAGGAATATTTGAACCCAGCATGCCTTGCGCGAGCTAGCAAACATAACGGGCTAAATGAATGAAAACTGGAGCAGACGGCTACATTTGCTGTCTTAATTACTATCAGTTTCCTTAAAATTACAACATGAATATTAACATGGCATCGACCTGGAGTTAAACACAAATAACCCAACGAAGCAGGTAACACGGAAACATTAAATAAAGTTAGATACGACCTTATTTAGCACCGCTGTTCGGTGAAACATGCTAATCCTGGTTGTTTAAGCTAAAGCTTTGCAAGCGTTACCGGTAGCGTAAAAATATTCTTAACTATAAACAAAACGAGATAATTAGACGTTTCTGTGAGAAGTAGAAGAAGAAATGTGATAATGCAAACATAGCTCACAGTTTGTGCAGCAGTATTGGCAGTGTTAATGAGAGCTGCACCATGAATGTCTGTGATCGGGGACATGTTTGTTTGTGTTTTATTCTCAGGTTAAGTCATGGCCTTTCCTCAGCCCAGACCTCAGGCTCCTCAGCTTCCTCAGCACCTGCTCAGGACCATAGACTGTCGGCAGGGAGCTGTCAGAGCTGTCCGCTTCAACGGTAAGACACACCCACCGTGTTCAGAAGTCTGCCTGGAAGGAGAAATACACTTCAAGATCATGTTCAAGTGACTAAAAGATGAAGGTACAGACGTATAAAGAAGGGGTTAGAAATCCAAATCTTCTTCCTGTGGAAGTACAATGTTAACCACTGTTCTTCAACAGTGGGGCAAATTGGCATTGATCAGCCTGTGATGTGCACTAAGCATGGCCGGTGGGCAGTTGCCTGTTTTCCCCAGCTGGTAATGCAGCCCTGGTGTGAACCCTCGATGTGAGTCAGGAGCCGTCTGTGAACTGTCAGTAGCTAATTTTCCACCCCTGTCTCGTCTCTGCCTGCTTGGTCAGCTGATGGGAACTACCTGCTGTCCTGTGGCAGCGACAAAACTCTAAAGCTGTGGAGCGGGAGCAAAGGAACCCTGCTGAAGACCTACAGCGGCCACGGATATGAAGTTCTGGATGCTGATAGGTGAGATGATTATCACAGCTTCTTCTACAGTAATACAAGTATTGACCTAAAACATATCGAGAAGAAAAAAAAAAAACTGAAACTGTCAATATAAGGATGGATTGACCAGGTGCTTAATAGTTTCCATTATTTCTTTTGTCTGCCTCCTGGAGGTGTATATACTGATCCTAAGTTATGCACAGGTCAGCAGCGCCCGCCTAAAGTAACAGTGTTTTTCTTCTCTTATTACAGTTCCTATGACAACAGCCAGATTTGCTCCTGCAGCTCTGATAAGACAGTCATCCTGTGGGACGTTGGTTCAGGCCAGGTCACACGCAAACTCAGAGGTCACGCTGGGGTCAGTTCTACTATTTGTAACGCTGTATTACCCAGTTTTTGTCATGTTTATCTGTTTGACCTGCATTGCTTAGTCTTCTTCTGTGTCTCCCAGCATTTTCATAACTCAAATTGTCTGTTGACAGAAAGTCAGCTGTGTCCAGTTCAATGAGGAGGCAACTGTTATCTTGTCTGGTGAGTCCTTACTCAAGTAAAATACAGACCAAGAAGACATCTAAAGCGTCTTTATGTATTGTAGGCATTTAAGTTAAATTGACATTCTTACTGTGGTCTGGTTAAGAGTTTTTCTCTGTGTGCTCTTTGTTTTCTCCTCCTCTTCTGTCCTCATCCAGGCTCCATAGATGGAACCGTTAGGTGCTGGGACACCAGGTCCAGAAGATATGAACCGATCCAGATTCTAGACGAGGCTCGGGACGGCATCAGCAGCCTGAAGGTGGCACAGCACGAGCTGCTTACTGGGTGAGACCAGATGGGGGTAAATCACAAATGGAGTTTGATTTTATTTTATTCATAAGGCAGCAGCGTAGAGTTTAGACTTTTTACTGGTAAACTATTCTGACATCATGTCTTGTTCAGATCTGTGGACGGTAAAGTGAGGCGTTACGACCTGAGGATGGGACAGCTGCATGTGGACTTCATCAGCAGTCAGTAGACATTTTCAACTGCTACTGTCACTAGTTACAGCAACCATGAAATAGAAATTGCATTAGGAAGGATGTTTTTGATTAGCAATCCTCCTTTTACTGAATACAATAACTTAAATTGACTTTTATCAACTCTCATCATCAAAACTGGCACCATCTGTCAGCAGCACAGGAAATGATGATATCTGAACAAGTGAAAAAGCTGAAACTTTGAGTTGGTTAAACAGTGTGTGTGTGTGTGTGTTGCAGGCCCCATCACCTGTGTGTGTTTCAGTCAGGATGGTCAGTGCACTCTGAGCTCCAGTCTGGATTCAACAGTCAGACTCCTGGATAAGAGCACAGGGGAGATGCTTGGCGAGTAAGCTGTCATTTGAAAATTGTTAAAATGAAATGTTGAAGGCTCAAAATCAAAAAGCAGTCATAAAAAGACTGGCTTCATACCAGTCCTGATGCTCTGCTTTGTTTCATGCAGGTACACGGGACATAAGATGAAGGGCTACAAGCTGGACTGCTGTCTGTCCAGTAAAGACACACATGTCCTGAGCTGCTCAGAGGACGGACACGTCTACTGCTGGGACCTGGTGGAGGTAAGCATCCACCACCCGGAGGCACATTAACATAACAGGTTTAATAGTCGAGAAAAGACCTCAGCTAACACTGAACAGCAGCCTGTTTGATTTAATGACAGGAGAGCATGTGAATGTGATGATGCACTTGGACTTCCAGGAACTCTCACCGACTCATGGATACATCATCTTTCAACTAAAGCTCTCTGCCCACCAAATATGGTCTAACTGAGACTCCTCCACTCTGCTGTTGTGTTTCCAGGGGTCTCTGTCCTTGAAGCTTCCTGTGGGAAAAGCTGTTGTCCAGTCGCTGTCCTTCCACCCCACAGAGACCCGCCTCCTCACTGCCATGGAGGGCCGTGTCCAGGTATGGGGGGCGGAGCCAGAGCAGACAGACGACGACGACACCATGGCCACATAGAGACGGTCAAGACACACAGCACTCCCATACTGAGAGGAGCGTTTGCTCTTATTCCAGAAGCATACACGCCTGTAAACGTTGTAGCTTTAACAGGAAAGAACATCATTCCTGCACCTGAATGTGAACCTGATTTCAGTTCATGAGACTTTTATATGCGTGTGGAACGTTCATATATTTTTATACAAAACCTCGAATAAACACTTTGTTGTGTAAATAACACCAAATCGGATAATTTCTCTTTTTCACACCAATGAAATTCCCACAGATACTGATTAGTTCTGTACAAGGTTGTCTTTATTAGGAACTGTACACACAAATAAATAAATCTGCACGACAAAAGAATTACATCAAATAAATAAATAACTTATCTTACATAAATACACTTAAAAAATACTGCAGCTGAACTTTTGTGAATCGCTCGGAGCTCCACTTGGCTGCGTGGCGTTTATCGTTAAAGTGATTTTAAATAAATACGTGTCAGCTTATTTACAAAAATAGTCAAGTAGATTCTCTTTGGTAGGATTGTGTCTCTGCTCTGCTCGGTCCACACCACTTTGTTCTGTATTTATGTAAGTCAGCTGGCATAAACATGTCTTAAGGAGTATGTACATTTGAAGACCTCATTTCTAATTTTGTAACAGTTTTTTTTTTTTTTTTCTGCCGGCAAATGAAAAATATCTTTTCTCAAACTAAGAATAAATTTTTAAAGCTTGCATGAGCCACAAGTAATAAAATTTGAATCCCGCTGAGGCCCAGAAAGCTGATTGATGTGCTCACAGATAACTTTGGTTTCAGCTTCCTCAGTGGTTTGTCATTTTAATTTGAACTTTAAATGAGAACCTTGTCCACACAAACAATCGTACCTTTTTACCTCCTCCTTCAGCTTTACACCCTCTAAACCTCCCCTGTCTACACCTGGCCCTCTAGCCCACACAGCTGCAGCCGGCTGCTGAAAGCTTCTCCACCCTGTGCCAGCGGTGTGAGTTGTCGAGGAAGGCCATGTCCTCGTGGTGGGTGGGCCTGCAGCAGGGCGCGTTGTGCCACAGCTCCCCGGGCGCCGGGTGGGGGAGCACCCCGCTGTGCAGCAGGTTAGTGAGGGTGAGGTCGTGGTTGGAGAGAACGCGGGGGCACGTCCCGCTGCAGTACTTGAAGAGGATGCTCTCGTCCGAGTCATAGCCCAGCCCGAGGTCCTGAACCTGCAGCAGGATGGAGCGAAGGCCACACTGGGTGTCGGAGGTGGAGCGGCGTGATCGGGCTGGGATCGGGACGATAGGATGGGGAGCTGGCTCCACTCCAGAAGCTTCTGTTTGGCTGCTTCTGTCCTCGTTTGGAGACGTTTGTGGTTTCTGATCTGGAAAAGGCAGAAAAAGTTAAACACACAACTGACATACAAAATTCCAAACAGAAAAACAATAAAAAATTCTTTTCACCAACAACAATAAGCAAATTGTTTCAGTGAGTAATTAACAGTCCTCATTGAAAGTTATTTATGCTCTAACTAACAATGATTGACTTCTGTGAGACAGAAAATCCAAACAATCCCGATACAATATTGGACTCTTTGTGCTGGAAACAAGCAAAAAATAACGTGTTTGCCAAAAGGTCATAGGTCACGACTTTCCCATCACTTACCAATCAGTGATCTCAGCCAGTGGCCTTCTCCTCTCTGGACGCAAAACAGAACCACAGCCAGCTTCAGCAGGGACCTCATGGCTTCAGTCTGCTCCTCGTCCACGCCGCCGATGCTCCAAATGAATCAGACACGTTTGTGTTTGTGTGTCTGCGAGCGTCTGCGGGTGCGAGTGATGCTTCAAACGCAGACGAGTCACGACCTCCAATATATAGCCCTCTCAGATTTAAGGGGGGGTGAAGGGATGAGACGAGGTGTAGGGGGGAGACAGACACTAACCCGTTACTTGCCAACAGACTATCCCACTCACCTGAGCCTGACAGGGAGCGTAGGAGGGCAGGCGGGCGCTTGACCCAGAATTTGTCCTGTTGGGATTATCTAATTGGTGTAAATCACTGGTTTATTGTTGAGTCTCCCAGATGTTTTTCCAGAGGATGTTGGCCCCTGGCAATATGGATTCCTGGAGGTTTGGGGTTTCTTAAAAAGCTGCGAGGAGGACGACCATGATGTCACCATGATGATGCTGAGAAGAATGTGCGATAAGTGAATCAGCTGGATGAGTCACACGCTGATAGACAGAAGTTTATCAACGCGCCGGGAAACGTAAAGGAAGAAATGTGCGCATAAAATATGCAGGATGTGTCATTGAGGAATGTCTTAAAGGTCTAACGTTCGATACGAAAGGTCAAACACCGAAGTAGAAAAGGGCCCGTTTCAGCAGACATTCCTCGATGGGTGACTCCATAAATTGAGGGATTTCATCAGCAACGTGCAGCTGACATGTAGAATATGTAGAATATTTAGAATATGCATTATGTAACAGCGTAGGGCCCGAACAGACAGACAGTCAGGGGAATTTAGAGTTTGCAGGAAAAGTGCATATTTGGACTCCGTCTCTGGCATCCAGGTGCAGGTCGGACACCTCAGTGCACCTTATTTAGCAACCGCTGTTACTCAGGCTCAAACCTCGAAGTGAACACAACTTAGTTTTAGGAGTTTTTATTTATAATCTGAAGGTTTTCTTTGTTTTTGCAAAAATTATGTTGACACCTGCTAATGTATGATGAGAAAAAGGCCTCGGACATGGAGAGAGTTTCTACCCTTCAGAAAGTTCACAAGGTTTTTAAAATGTGTCAGAGACAAAACCATCACCGTGTTAATCTGATTATATTAATAACATCAATTGATTTAATCGGATATCAAGATGAACTATATCTCCATAAGATATCTATCTATCTAAATCAAAACAATGAACTATAACTCTCTCTGGGTTTTCTAAATGCCCAACTCCTGGTTTCACTTAGTTATATATAGACAGGGGGAGTGTGTCCAAAGAGATTTTAAGTTTATTTATTGCTTTTAAACAGCCTTGTTTCTCATGTATCATAGCTCTGTAGATTTGAATTAGACAGAAATCATCTCAAGCTCTTGAACTAATAATGTTCGAAAAAATTTACTGCCAGGAATCCCGATAACTCTTTCAAGGATAAACTGTGACTAAGTTATTTGGTGCAGCACTAAATAACTTATTCAAATGAAAAATGACCACGTATTCTGAAACTCTTCCTCAGTCTGCAATTTGAAAGTATTCAGACTCATATTTTGTAAAATTAGCTTAAAAATATTGTATTTTCAATCAGTTTATTAATCTAAAACCCCGCAATGACAAAGTGAAAACTTCAATTTCAAAATCTTTTCATGTTTTAAAAATTTCTTCTGATTATCTCCTGCCTTATTTTCATTGTTCAGCTACTAGCAGGAAGGTTTTGGGTATTGTTGTATTGAAGTCTATGGGGAAATGGCCTATCACCTGGTTTATTACCCAAATCAGTTAACGTTTTCTGAACGAGTTCATGGTCTCCGTCTTTAGTTTCCGCCCCCTTTCATTAAACATGATGTTGGTTTTTTTAAATGCTGCTCCCCTCCCCTTCTCATGGTCTTCTTCCATTTCCCAGTAAACAGCTACAGAAAACAAGCACATGAAAGGGCAAAGGGCCTGACACATTCCTTCTACCTGTCCAGGAGACAGGAGGACGAGGGCCAAGGGAGAGATGAAAAGCGGAGGAGGTGGTGGGAGAAATACAGCGGAGATAGAGCCATCCCTTCGGATTCTGGCCTGCAGAGCCAGTCTGGAATTCAGCCTCGTCAGAAGAAAGGAATGGAAAGAACGTGGCATCGGTTTCTCTAAAGGAAGAGAGAAGAAGCGATGATATAATGGTCGACCCGGCCAGATCCAAAGTGACTTCCTGATACTTTTCCAAAATCCAGATCACATTATTTAAAGAAGTGCCACTTGTTCTAATACCATTATTGGCATCACGCTCTTAAAACAGACCAGCTGGTTCTTTTCAGACGTTTAGATTGCTCCTCCTCACCTAAAGTTTATCTTAGGACCGAAGACGTACAAATTAGATCAAAGAATTATTTTGGCAGAAATTACAGTTGCGATGTAATTTCCACTGGTTCCTGTTGGGAGTTCTCCTAAGTCAGGAGGATGTGATTTGCAACTCTGCACAACATTACTGCGACACATTTTACCTTTTTCAAATAAAAATATGAAACTTCTTTTTTTTTTTACATTGCAGCTTGACACGCTGATTGAATTTGGATAAAATCTATAAAGCTAATTTAGATTCTCCTCTTTATTTGTTTTTTAGCAAGATATGAAATATATTTGTCGTTTTTAGGAGACTTCCTTATATCAAATATATAAAAACTGGCCTGAACAACACCAGCAGCTGAGCAGCTGAGGTTTTACAGCGGTGAACTGGGTTGGTGATGGTTTCCTTTAAAAATGCCAGAAACATTTGGACTGTGGATTAGATTTTTCTAAGGCATCGTAGATCTACAAGGGAAGAGTCTCTTATCCAAGAGCTCCCTCTCCTCTACATTCCTGCACGTTCAGCACGTTTACTTTGTTGTCTCATGTAACAGACATACACATCCTCAATGTCTAACAAAAAAGTCATTCATCTACCTCTAAGTAGAAATTAAAAGACAATTATCCCACCTTTGCTCGTGATTCAGCTTTTTTGTTCTTCATCATTTTATCATTTTAAACCTTTTTAATCCTGACTGATCCAAACTTCATTGGGAGCACCATCTTGGATTTGTTGTTCATGATTACAAAGAAAATTTTATTTATTTATTTTTTTTTGTCTGTTGAAGTTAAAGACATGTAATTTTAGTAACGCAGCACAGCTGGACAGTCTTGCGAAAGCTCAGCTGTGACTCCAAGCAGATCTAAATGTAGCCTGAGTTAATGCCAAAACTGATATGGAGGGGTAAAAATAGAGCGGGGTGAGGGGGGGTTTAAATCATAGAAAAGCTTTGAGACTTAAAGGTTAAAATGTGAAAAACATTTTACTCTTTAGACAATCTAAGGATCATGGAAGCAATGATGTGACAAACCAATGTGTTGTCTTATTGATACAAATGTTTTCAAATGAATGGACAACCTAGCTGTCAATATTAAAGATCCTGATCAGCGTTACTTAAAGCTCTGGAGCAGCATCGACATGACGAACCTGTGCTTTTGTGTTTCCGGATGAATTTAGGTTTTATCACGAAGGATGGATATTGAAGAGGAAACAATTACATTCAGACTGAATGATTACTGATAGATGAGTTCTGCGGTGAGCTGGTCAGGCAGTCGGTCCATATAGGGCTCGTCTGAGCCGAGCCAGGCAGGAATGTGGGGAGCAGCCTTCCTGTAACTGGAATTTTTAGAGGATTTAGCCTCGGAATCTGAAGCTTGCACTGAGCAGCTCCTGTTTATGCTCTAAATCTGCTGGTCAGAGCTGAGACAACCTGCCGTGTGTGCCAGAGTCTGCAGCTTTCAACTCCAGCTGCCGATTTCACGAACACAGGCCTTAAAGAAAGAAACAATCCTGAGCCTGAATTTGGTACATCCATCACTCACACAACAAACAATACAGACATGTCCAACAACACTCGCCGGGGTACTTTAAGCCCTGCTAACACACACCGATCTCCTCAGCTAGAGGATGGACTAAATGGGGAAAATAGCTAAATTCCTCTGAGCCCAGTCTGCAGGTCTACTTCAGCCTGGTGTGTGTTGCTGGAACTCGACCACCAGCCAACCGTACTTCAGGTGGCTTTCTCAGCTCAAACTTGGCTCAGATTGTGTCAAATGAATAACAGCAGCAGGAGAAAAATAAATAAGACAAAGAATTCCGGATCTATGGACTGTCCACATCCAGCGACTTGCTTGATGATGATGATAGTTTAAAACTTCTGGTTTCCAAGTGCCTTCAAAGGTTTTATTCAAACAAATATCCGTCCACCAATATGTATTTCATATTGAGCAAGCAACACAGATGTGTAAACAAAATATATTCTCTTCATTGATATAATACAGTACAATTATAGTGTGAAGAAAAATAAATTATGTCACAAAACAGAAAATATTAACTGTCAATGAAGACAAAGCAATAAGTTCTGCTCTGAGTGTTCCTGTTGTGCTGTCCTCATAACTGAGCTACACAGTTAGAGGTGCAGTCAGGACGTTAGTGAGCCCGTGTGTGTCCACAGCAGGGCTGCACAATAAGGACGTGTCCTGCAGGAGGGTCACCAACTCAACAGGGTTGGGTGGACAGGGCTTCTTCTCTCCGGACGGTATGATCGACTCGGTGCAGAGCTCTCCCTTTGGGTCGCTCAAACCGCTCAGCTTAGAGGCCAGAGACCTTTTGGGCTTCTGCTTCCTCGGCCTCGTCAGCTTCTTCCTCTCCGGGTCGTGGACGACACTGTGACGCTGGAGGCTCTTCCTCATGGCGAAGGTCTTCCCACAGCCATCGTGCGTGCAGGCGAAGGGCCGCAGCTCTTCGTGGAAGGAGTTGATGTGACTCTGCAGGTTGAAGGTGGTGGTGAAGGACCTGTCACAGTCGTCCCTGGGACACTTGAAGACGACCCGAACGTCAGAGTGGACGCGCTGGTGCTGCTGCAAGAACCAGGAGTCCCTGAACACCTTGCTGCACTGTTCGCACTTCAGGGTGCGCCTGTGCTGCTCCTTCCTGTGCTTCAGGTTCTCCGTCCAGGTCTTGGCCGTGAAGGAGCAGCCGTCCTCCCCGCAGGGGTAACCTCTGTGCACCTTCTCGTGTCGCTTCAGCTTGCTGGGGAAGCTGAAGCTCATCTGGCAGCCTTCATGGGTGCACTGATAGAGGGGCAGCTGGGTGTGCTGCTCGCACATGTGAGTCTTCAGCTGCTTGTTCTTCCTGAAGTCCAGCCCGCATCCCTCGAACCTGCACACGTACTTCCGGTGCTCCTGGCCGTGGATCCGGCCGATGTGCCTGGCCCGGTTGGTGTTGGTGGTGAAGGCCGCCGGGCAGCCGTCCACCGGGCAGCTGAAGGGCTTCAGGCCGCTGTGGGTGAGCTCATGCCGGGCCAGGTGATAGGCGCTGCTGAAGGACTTGCTGCAGCCGTCGTGCTCACACTTACACGGCTGCAGCCCGCTGTGTTTACACAGATGAGCGTCCAGCTTCCACTGTTTGTTATACGACGCCGAGCAGCCGGAGAAAGAGCAGATGAAACGTTTGTGTTTCTCCGCTTTGGTTTCCATTTCTGAGCCACCGGGGTTCAAAATGCTCCGGCCACGTTTTCCGTCCTTTCGCCGGCACTTCCTGTAAATCCTCGTGACAGGTACGTCACTTCCGCTTCGAGGAAGTGACGTCTTGATTACCCATCGGCCCCTTGTTCTAGCTGCTTTTCCAGCTGCAGCGACGTTTGTAAGTATTTTAAATCTTTCTACAGAACATTTTAACACGGCAGCTACACATTTATGACCGCAGCAGAAATATATTTATTTGGGTTTGTCGTTTAATACACGTCGCCCATATTTGACCGAGGGGACGTGAACGTTACAGCCGGTGGCTAACGTTAGCCTTTAGCTCTGATGCGTTCAAATACAGCGACAGGTCGTCCCATCAAACTGTACACAAATAAAAACACATTTTAAGGTTGACAGCTAAACTTTAAAGCGATTTCACACACTCAGAAAAAAGAAGAATTAAATCAAGCTGAAGTGTGTTTGTGACACAGTCAAATGAATTTGCGGGTCGTAATTATTTATTTTCGGTTGGACCACCTGAGAGAAGTTAGCTAGGTTCGTTTTGGTTTTTTTTTTTGGTTTTTTTTTTAAGAATACACTTTAATATCATTCCTGGTTAAAATATTAAATGTTAATTAAACACCTTCTTAGTAAAAGGGAAATCAGCTGTTCAGTATGACTCTATAATTGTTTGTGTTTATTATGGTGTCAGTCATAAGATTTGTGTGTTTTGTCTTTTTAAATTGCTGAAAAAAGGTTTGAATCCACTTCAGCAGTGGACCTTCAGGAGACACTATGGTGAGCAAAGATCTGCCAGCAGACACATCATGAGAGGAGTCTGTTTTTAAATATTCTCCAACAAATTGTGACTTCCTGTTCTTCTTCAAAGGGTGAAAGAAAAGGAACAAACAAATACTACCCTCCAGATTTTGACCCAGCCAAGGTGAGTTCGATCGGACAGACCAGCAACCGTCAGTCTCTTTAAGTCAGCTTTTATCTGCAGAAAGTGACTCATGTATCCGCCCGTCCCTTTGTCTTTAGCATGGGTCGCTCAATGGCTACCATAAAACTCACGCTCTCAGGGAGAGAGCCAGGAAACTGTCGCAGGGCATCCTCATCATCAGGTGAGTGCAGACACACATTGATCAAGGTCAAAAAAGGCAAATACTACACTGAAATTCTACACACGTTGTGTTTTAATAACATGAAAACAGCTTTTACTTACAAAGTCACTTTGCATAAAATGAGTAAATGTAATATGAAATTGATTGTCATTAATTAGCATTAGACACGATAATTGATAAGCACAGGAAGTAACAGAACTTTGACTCATTGTCTTTGTTACCTCTGTGTCCTTTTAGGTTTGAGATGCCGTACAACATCTGGTGTGATGGCTGTAAAAATCACATTGGCATGGGTAAGTCTGAAGAAATAAAATAATATTCCCACTCGGTGTCACATGACGCCTGCTCATTTTCCATCACCCTGATGTGCTGCTCGTGCAGGAGTCCGCTACAATGCGGAGAAGAAGAAAGTGGGGAACTACTACACCACGCCGATCTACAGGTAAGTGGACAAACTGGGCTGCCCGCTGGAACAAACATACATCCAGTCTAGCTTAAATTAAGAGATGTTTGCTTTTATTTTGTCTTCACCACCAGGTTCAGGATGAAGTGCCACCTGTGTGTCAACTACATCGAGATGCAGACAGATCCGGCGACCTGCGACTACGTGATAGTGAGCGGGGCGAGCAGGAAAGAGGAGCGGTGGGACATGGCTGAAAATGAGCAGATCCTCACCACAGGTAAAAGATTCAAGTTGGGTATCAATTAAAAAACAAATGATACGATCAGTTTAACTCCTACTGAGCTTATGATAACTATTTTAGCCTGTTTTTTAAGCCACCTGATTATTTGTTTCTTCCTTGTCCACAGAGAGGACAGAGAAGGAGAAGCTGGAGACGGATGCCATGTTCAAGCTGGACCATGGTGGGAAAGACAAGGAGAAGCTTAGAAAGGCTCTGCCCTCCCTGTCTGAGATCCAGGACTACCAGTCTGGCTGGAAAGACGATTTCCAGCTCAACAGTAGTCTCCGCAGGAAGTTCAGGGTAAGAATGTCTCTGCCTGTTGTTACTAGATTTGTGACATTGAGTTCAGCCACTAAAGCAACAGCTGTGTTCTCGCTGAGGCAGACGGAGAAGAAGGTTCTGGCTGAGCAGGAGGAGAAGGACAACGCGGTGAGGATGAGGACTAACCTTTCCATTCCTCTGCTGCCAGAGAAAGAAGAGGACAAGAGACTCGCAGCACTGCTGACCTACCAGGCACCGGATTGTAAGCATCTTTTCTTTCCACCGTAGAAACATTTTTTTAATGTTCAGACTTGAGGACCCGTCTTGGCCAACGGCACCACCTCGTCTTTTATATCACTAATATCCTGTTCCTACCAAAATCCGGATTTAATGTGGACAGGTGACAGGCCTATGTCGCTGCTCTGAGAGACGTTACTGCCAAAGCGTTTTGACCTGCATGTTGTCTTTACATCAACGCAGGTCAGAGCCGGAGCTGATAAATACCTGCGTCCCATGCAGCGCCTGAATCTCAACTGTAGCTTTTTCCATTTCCAATAAAAGCCAGAATTTGATGGCTCTTTGGTCCGAGCTGAATTACCCCAATTCATCTTTTTATGGGAATCTCATGTTACAAACTTGAGTGATCTCTTCCTCTGTCTCATCAGCCTATGAGGACAAGCAGCACAGCAAGCGGCGAGAGATCTCGTCTCGCTCGTGGTTCAACTCGCCTTCAGCTGGCCCAGGTGGTGTCGTCGGCGGCCTCCTCCAGAGGCTGGGTCAACAGGGGAAGGAGGCAGCGGTAGCCAAAGCTCTGGGCTCCACCCACAGCCCGCTGATCCGCAGACGCACAGGAGGACCGGGGGTCAAAACCGAACCCTGCGTCACCGTCACCCGCAGACAGTCCGACCCTGAGGTCGCCACCACGTGTAACGGGGAGACTTACAAGGTCGCTCCCGGGACACCAGGCGGCTCAAATACAGCCGTCAGACCAACGCAAGCAGGTCTGGACATCACAGAGACAAAGAACAGTGTTAGAACCACACAGGAAGAGGACAAAGGGCCGGTGAAGGCGGAGGACTCTGAGGGACAGAACAACACAACAAGAGCAGCAGTCACATCCCTGGTGGCAGATTATAGCGACTCAGATTCAGATCCTGGACTGTGAGCCAGCAGAGAGATGAATGGGACAGTTTCTGTTTTCAATCAGCGAGGGCCGTATGTTCATGAAACACAAACAGGATTATCATCACCAAACATGTAACTTCTCAACATTTCAGAGAGAGTTTAAGACATTCAGCCGGACATATTCCATCTGAAGTAATGTCACTGATTTGTGTGTGGACGCCACAAAAATAACTTTATTTTCTTTATTTTCAACGAAATGGAGAAAGCTCAGAAAATTAAATGTGAATTACAGTTTATTGCGTTGTGTTCTTTGTTCATATATTTTGTATTTTGAGTGAAAATGACATCTAATCTGCAAGTTTTGTATGCAGACACAGAATCCAAGATGCTTCCATTCAGAACAGAAGTCCCTTTAAAGGACCAATGTGAAGGTTCAGGGACATCTAGTGGTGAGGAGGCAGTCTGGAGCCCGTTGAACAGAAGGAGGGCAGTTGGACTGGACCCTGATCGACCCAAACACACATCCCACAGCCTGAAAACAGGAAACACGACCGAACCCTCAGAAAGGAGGATCAGCCCTCCTTCAGGTTTCACAGATCTGCCTTAGATGGCCAACAGGGGGAGACATTTATCACAAATCAGGACAAAACACTTCAGTTTTGGTTTGTGTTAATATCCTCACAGGAGTGGTTCAGCTTGACTTTGTTTTTAAGGGATTGTTTCTTTCAATGAAAAATATGACTAAACAATAATGTTTGTGTTTTATTTGTACAGAGGAGCCTCATGATTGCTAATCATCTGCTTTCAGAGTGTTAATGTCCAAGTGTTCCTTCACAAAATGTAAAGCAACATGCTGTTTAAACAGTTTATGCTAATTAATTTTTTAACCCTAAAATGAAATGGTCATTTTGTGACATTCCTCATTTTTGGTGAATCCTTTTGCTGACGGCTGTGAAGGCTTAGAAGACCTGTGGATAATTAATAATTAATAATCTTAAAAATCTCTCACAGTGTGGTCTCATTGACAGTGAGGGTGATACTGATGATTGTGAAAAAAGTGAGATATTGAACTCTGTGTTTTATTGATCAGGGGGCAGGAGGTTGGAGGCTGATATAGTCACTGAAAATCTCTCTGGTGGTCACAGTCCACTCAGATTCCCAGTCAGTCAGGATGGGTCTGTGGACGCTGCACACCTTTTTACTCGTCCTTCCTCTCTGCAGAGCTGACATATTAGAGTTTCCAGCATTTTATGGCAGGTAAAAAAAACAAAACTTCATCACTTCACTCTGATTATTTATCAGCCCTTCTGTTTACTGATGAAGCTGCTTTCTTTACAGGGACTTATGGAGAGACAAGTAAGTGTGTGTGTGTGTGCGCGCGTGCAGAGCAATAATATAATATGCAATAAGTCTGACAATTCAAATTGTTCCTGAATCTGCCTCCAGATTTATAACACTAGACGAGTTCTTGGATGTTGAAATGTAAGTAAACAAACCTGATATGAGTAAATATAGTAAATATTGTATACAAATGATCTGTGTGGTCATATTAAATAAGAAAAATCATTCAAAATAATGTTTAATTCTGAAATAGAATCAAAGCATCCACTACATTGAATCTAATGGCTCATTTCAACTTTTATCGTGTCAACAGATTAAATCCATTTATTATTACAAGCTTTTTAAAATCTAACCAAACTAACAGTTTTGTTTTTGTGGGTTAATTAATCACATTCATATCCAACCACTAAATAGTTATCATACTTTAATGGCACAAGCTGTTTATTTAATCTTTGCTTTCATTTGTATCACTTTCTGTTTTGTTGACTTGCAGGATAGAAGAGATCCAGAACACAGTTAGCGACGCGCCGAGGTACAGTTCCCCTTTTTATTATTTAGTGCCACGGGCTATAAGCACGAGGCACTACTTAATCTTCTCCATACTTATTATTATTCTTCTTAATATTATTATTATTCCGTCACATTTTCGGCAGCTAATGCGGGTCGTACCGCTGGACGAAGCCCAACAATATATATATCAAAACGTGCGGCTCGATCGGGAATAGCGTGCTGAGTTCTGGGTAGTCGATATTCCGATTTTTCCCAAAGTTATTCCCAAAAAACCAGCCGAAATTTTCCATAGAGAATGCATGGGAGACGACGAAAAATCGCCTCAAAAATTCACCTATTTTCTCATCCGCATAGCTCAGTCATACGTGCACCTAAAAATATCATTCAAACTTTAAAACGGAGGAAATCTTGTGCTCTTTCCACAAAATCAAACCTTTTTCTCCTAAACAGTATACTTTTCAAACTACGAGCTCTCAAAGGAGCAGTCCGAATCACTTTTTCCTCAAAGTTAGAGTGTAACCGCTCGTTAAGTAGAGTGAGAGCACTGTGAAAAAGTAACCGACATTTTCATGCTTAACTCGAGCTCACGGCCAAACCGTGAAAGGGAGACAAAAGATTTTTTGTCAAAACGTAGACACAGGTCTTGGGATTCAGAAAATCAAATTTTTACAACTCTACTCCTCACCAAATTTAAACTGGAGGGCTCAGAGCGTCAGCAACACCTGGTTTTGGCCCAATTGACTGCAATGCAAATCAAGGTTTCACGAAAAAAAATTTCACTCTGTCTTTGTACTGTCCCTACACGCTCATTTTAAGGAGTTTTCCTTTCAAATAAGACTGTCAGAATCCCCAGACTCTTCTGTCTTTCACGGTGTTTTCGTTTTTCGGACCGGAGCTACGGTTTGCTCGCAATTCGAAGTAGTTCGGGACGTGGTCAAAATCCACTTTTCGGAGCGTTTTCGGGAGAGTCTGAGCTCTGACCCGAACGAATTCTCAAATCACCGTGACGACCGCATCTCTCTCAGCTCAGGTCTGTGGATCAAACCCACTTCACTTTGGAGCCTCACTGCTTCGTCACACTTTGTCACAGAAACGCCGTTCAAAGTTTAAAAAGGTCACAAGACTTTGACCTCTATTTGTGACGAAAGGCTTTATGATAGCTCCTACGCTTCCTACGCAATCACAGATCAATTGTTATGCTGGTCTCATCTCACTCTGTCTGTGGCCTATGGCCATCACTTTGAATGATGTCTTCTCAAAGACACACAGAGATATAGAGATGTACACACAGAGAGATATACAGACGCACTCACACATGTACACAGACACACACAGAGACAGATATACAGACGCACTCACACATTTACACAGACATACACAGAGACAGATATACAGACGCACTCACACATTTACACAGACATACAAAGAGACAGATATACAGATCAGGTCTGTGGATCAAACCCACCCCACTTTGGAGCCTCACTGCTTCGTCATGCTTTGTCACAGAAACTCCGTTCAAAGTTTAAAAAGGTCACGAGACTTTGACCTCTGTTTGTGACAAAAGGCTTTATGATAGCTCCTACGCTTATTCCGCAATCACAGATCAATTGTCATGCTGGTCTCATCTCACTCTGTCTGTGGCCTATGGCCATCACTTTGAATGATTTCTTCTCAAAGACACACAGAGATATAGAGATGTAGACACAGATAGATATCCAGACGCACTCACACATGTACACAGATGCAAACAGAGACCGATATACAGACGCACACACACATATACACAGACATACACAGAGACAGATATACAGTCGCACTCACACATATACACAGACATAAATAGAGACTGATATACAGATGCACTCACACATATTCACAGACACACACAGAGATAGATATACAGATGCACTCACACATTTACACAGACATACACTGAGACAGATATAGACACGCACTCAAACATATACACAGACATACAAAGAGACAGATATAAAGACAGGCTCATTGAATCGAGCTCAATCGGTTCTCCGAACGGAAATTTCAGCAGGAAGGCTTTCGACAGCATGACGGTACGCGGGTTGCTCGTCCAGGCGAGGGGCGACGGGCGACGGGCAACGAACGACGGGCGACGGACGACGGGCACTTCAAAATTTCCCTGGAATTTTCTAGTTATTATTATTAATGTTAACAGCTTTGCTTTGTCTTTGTTGTTTGTTGTTACTCATCAGTTCTTAGTAACTTTTGTTTCCCTTCAACGCACATTTTATTTTAAAAGTTTTCAGGGTCAGAAATGATGAAAAGTCTGAAACTTTTAACTAATAGATGTTGATTTTTTATTTATTTATTTTTTTTCACTATTGTATTTTAGTTTTAGTATTTCTTAGAAAGTAAATATTGTTTGGTTGGTCTGCACATCTTCAGACTATGTCACGTATAATAATGTATCTCATGCAGGTTCACTGTGTTGGCTCCAGACCTGATGAGGACCAACACCGAGGTGAACCTTTACCTGCAGGCCGACGACATGTCCAGTCCGGTCCTGGTCCAAATCACCATCCAGGACTACAGGAAGTCCATCACGCTCCTCCAGGACTCCGTCACTCTCAATTCAGGCAACAGCTTCTACACCCTCAAGCCCATAAAGGTGACTCGCCGGAGGACTCTGGATCAAATCTAGGAGCTCTGACTGACATGTCCAGGATGATCAGGGTTTATTGTGACAGACAGCTGACTGTCTTTGTGTTTCTCTGCTCCTTTTTTTCCAGCTTTCCTCAAGTCATTTTGATCACGAAGAGAAAAAGGACAATTATGTGTATCTGAAAGTGAACTTTCAGGGCTTCCACATCGAGGAGAGGATGATAATGGTGTCCCTTCAGACCGGATACATCTTCATCCAGACGGACAAACCCGTCTATAACCCCGGAAACATCGGTGAGGAGTGGGGACTTCATTAACAACAGCAAGCAGCTGGACAGTCAATTATTTTAAAATAAACCTCAAGTGTTTCGACCTCACAGAAACTTCCACTTAAATTTGTCGTCTCTCTCTCCAGTTCACTTCAGAACCTTCGTGTCCTCGCCGTACTTCAAGGCCATTGACGAATCCATCACTATAGAAGTCCAGGTGAACAAAATAAATGATTAGTCAAATAATCTTATCCATTTAAAAATGCCTCTGAGGTGAAGAAACATCCAAATCTTAAAAGTTTGTCCTTTGGCGTCGTCAGTCTAAATTTTAAAAGGAAACATTCATCAATTAGCATTGTACTGAAGGTTTAAAACTATAAATAAACTCATTAAGGAAATGTTACGAAGCTAATAAAGTTAGTGATAAAAAGCAGGTTCAGGGCTCTTCACTATTCATACTTATACTTTTATAAACTGTGTGTGCTTTTGTGTCACTGTTTTAGACTTTTGGTCAAAAAGAACAAAACTGCTCAGCCAAAATTAATAAAACATCCTACTGACCTTAACGCAAAAAAAAGGAAAGGTTTTTGGTTTTTCTGGAATATCAGTGGCATAAAAAAATCTTTATTTCTGGGTTTGGTGTGTGTTGCAGAATTCGGAGGGCTTGGTGGTTAAACAGCTGCTACGGTACAGAGCTGTGGACGCCATCTATTCCGATATATTTACTCTGTCTGAATTCGCCAAGTAAGATCTTTATTTTATTTTACTTTTTAAATTCAGCTGCACAGCTTCTATCTTGATCTTTAGGTGCAGTTCAATGTTACAGGACTGAAAAAAAGTCTGTGTTTGATTCACTCTCTGGAACTCTCTGCCAGTGAAGGAACGTGGAAGGTGACGGCGAAGTTTGACAACTGGCAGCAGAACACCTTCAGCACTCAGTTCCAGGTGAAGAAGTTCGGTAAGTGAAGTGAATCCTCTCATTGTATCAGGCATTTTGTCAGGCTCAGCCCTGAACGGCTCTCTGTGTGATTACTTTCTCGTCCTTTTTGCCTCAGTGCTTCCCGCCTTCAATGTTACGTTGATTCCGAGGAAAACCTCCATCAGCCTGGAAGACAGCCAGCTGGAGGTCGAGGTGGAGGCCAGGTCAGACCTTCACAGCAGTGACCATCATCATGTCTAACCGCCTGCTTTCAGAAACCCCCCAAAAAGGTCCCTGATGTTGGAGCTTTAAACCCGTTAACGAATTGAACTGTGCTGCAGGTACCTGTATGGGAAGCCGGTAAAGGGGACGGCCTACGTGCTGTTTGGAGTGCAGATAAACAACGAGAGGGCGAGGCTCCCGACAATGAAGCGGGTGACAGACGTAAGTCTCCCCCCCCCGCCACATTAACACAGAATGTCAGCTGCTGTGTTGTTTTCGCTTCGGCGTTGAGCTTCATTCTCTCCATTTTTGGAGTCAAGCGAATATTGCTGTGGTTGCATTTCCCATCATCCCCTGGTTTAAGTTTCTGTAGCGGACATTCTTTGGTTAGCCCTAAAATTCTAGTTTCCCAGATATCCTGCTGCTACTTCTGTTGCTGGAGGATGAGCCTTCAGCATGCTGTCGCTGCTCACCACCTGTCTTCCAAACACAAGATGGCCGAAGCTCTCTATGGCTCCTTTAGCTCATTTAGCAACGGCCTTTATGTCTGTCTGATGTTTTGTAAAATGCTGTTGAATCTTGTTTCCCTGCAGCTGAGCGGAGGAGTCGCCACGCTGAGCATCGAGGAGTTGAAGAGTGCCTTCCCTGACACGTCCGTGTTGGTGGGCAACTCTGTGTACGTCAAGGCCTCAGTGGTGACCGAGTCAGGTGAGCCATGAAAAAATTCCCCGTCAATAAAGTCCATCAGGAGGATGAACGGCCTCTTTTCTTACAGTGACACAAACAGAGCAGCCAAACAGAAACGTTAGAGTGATACAGCGGTGATGTCTGCTGTGTTTGTTCAGTCTGTCTCGTCTTGTTTGCACCAACTAAAAAGACCAAACTTTCTAAAATGTTGTAATGAGGCCAGAGTTTGTGTCCTGTATTTACTTTCCTCCTCTGTGTCACAACTTGGGGAAATGAAGGACATGTTGCTTCTGATGGGGAAAAGTTCAAGTGTTATTTATTAAATATAGATTTTTCTGTTTGGATTGTTTGTTTTGTTCGAGGGTAACTTTTCTTTCATTCTGATTTGAGGAAACTCTCCTGGCTTGCAGACGATGACTCAAATAATGACACGCTGCCTTAAAATCACAAAACACAAACAGAATTTTTAAAAATTAGAACTGTGATGAGCTTATATTCATAAGTATGTAAAGCTGAAATATGAGATGAAACCTCTGAGTTATTAGTTGGTTGTTTCCTTTTCTTTGGCCTTTACAGGCGGCGATCTGGTTGAAGCTGAAAAAAGGGGGATTAAAATCGTGGCGTCACCTTATGTGATCTCCTTCAAAGACACGCCGAAGTACTTCAAGCCAGGCCTGCCGTTCGACCTGAGGGTAAGTCTGCGTTTTTGGTGGGATCCTCGTGATGTTGGATCAGTGACTGAAAGACTGCTGTGTCCAGGTCCAGGTGACACACCACGACGGGTCGCCGGCCCAGGAGGTCCCGGTCAAGGTGAACCTGCTGGACTCTCTGCTGGTCGTCAGCCATGGCTCCACCACTGCCATCATCAACATGCCCGACAACGGAAACCAACAGACCATCATCGTGAGTCTGACGGCACTTTTCCTTCTTTCTACTGTCGGCCTCACTTTTCTCCCCTTCACCTTTCTGTAGAAAGTTTCTCTTCAGAAACTCCCCAGATTAGAAAAAAAAAAGGAAAGAAAATACACCAAAGAAGCTTGTTGAGTTATATTCAAGCCCAAAAGGGCATCGATATTCAAGACTGCTCTGCTGCAACAAATAGACAGTGTTTTATATTGTGTTAATGTTTTAGGTGTGTTGATCTTCTGAGGGCCTGGTCGGTGTTCGAAAAAGGCTTCGGGTCATGAGAACTTGTTTGTTGATTTGTTTCACAGGCAGAGACCACTCAGGCCGGTCTGAGGCCGGATCAGCAGGCCAGACATCAGATGACCATCCAGGCCTACAAGCCCTTTAACCAGCACAAACAGAACTACCTGTACATCTCCTTAGGGAGCGACCGAGTGACCTTAGGAGGCGGACTGTCCCTGAAGTTGACCATCAAAGCTGCAGACCTGACGTACAGAAGTTTTATCACCAAAATCACCTACCTGGTGAGACAAGCCAACCTGATCACACCTCCGACACACACCTGAGCAGAACCGTAACTTCCTCCCCTGAACTCTCTGGACTCTCTCAGGTGGTCAGTAAGGGCCAGATCATCCTCGCCAAACGCGTGGACGTGGCCGACCACGTGGTCACCAGCGTTCCCCTGACGGTCACCGGGGAGATGATGCCGTCCTTCCGTTTTGTGGCGTTTTACAGCATCCCATGGGCGGGAATGGAGGAGGTGGTGTCCGACTCCATCTGGGTGGATGTGGAGGACTCCTGTGTGGGAGGGGTGAGTTTGTGCAGTCCCTGACTTCATATCGAGTCGTCACGCACAGTCGGACTGAAATCGTTTCTTCCAAATCTGCAGTAAACAAAAAACATCATGGCTTCTCACTGTTTCTTTCTTAGTTGTGCATTCGTGTCCTCAATCTTTTTTCATTTCTCTGTCTCGTAGCTGAAAGTTGGGCCGGGGACCGACTCAGTCCAGCACTACAGGCCTGGCGAAGGCTTTAATTTTCAGGTCAGAGGTGACCCAGGGTCAAAGGTCAGCCTGGTGGCTGTGGACAACTCCATCTACCTGCTTAACAAGGACAGACTCACGCAGAATAAGGTGCGTTTGGGTGTGTGGATCAGTTTTAGGGTGAGCACTGTATAAACCTTAGATAGTTAATGCTGACTCAGCTTTTGTAACGAGCTAAAGTGTCAACATCTCTTCTATTATTATATTCAAAAAAGACGGCATGCATATTTAACCTCCCTGGTGTGTCATGTACTCATAAATGAAATCTCAGCTTTGGGACGTGGTGGAGCAGGGAGACTTCGGCTGCACCCATGGAGCAGGGAGCGAGGCTGGCTCGGTGTTCACAGATGCCGGACTCCTCTACGTCTCCAGTGCTGGCTTCAAAACAAACCTCAGACAAAGTAAATCTGATACAGTCTAACAACCATATTTCATTTATTAAATATTATAATAAAGTCGTTGAACTGGCCCGCTCAGATTGAAGGAATAAGTAAAAACGAAGCTGTTGTAATTATCTGTGTTCCAAATATTATGTACGCCAACACCTCATCAGCCCTGCAGTGTCCAGGCAGCATCAGAAGTCGGCGCTCTGCTGAACTGCTGCAGCGTAAAGCTAAGCTAGGTGAGTCCGGTCGTTTGAGTAAGAAGAAGAAGTTGTGAGGTTTGGAAAGCAGCAATCGCTTAGATCCTGCTGTAATTCCTTTCATTGGTCCTTCTGTCCTCAGAGAGCCACTACAGGCAGGAGCTGCAGCGTCGCTGCTGCAGAGACGGCCTGAGGGAGATCCCCATGTCGTACTCCTGCACACGCCGCTCGCTCTACATCACCGAGGGCTGGGAATGCATGAGGGCCTTCCGCCACTGCTGCTCCGTCTACAGGGACGAGGTGTTTGACACCGCCAGGCCCACCACCCCACCACCCACCACCACACCTGAGCCCTTTGTACATGTATTTGCACGATTGCACCCTCATGTAAACTGTAAGTACTGAATGACAACCTGATCACGTAAAAAAGAGAGAAGCTTCGAAGATTTTGAAGATAGAAATAAAATAAGAAAAGTGAATATTATTGATGTTCCAGGTTTTACTTTGATATTTTCAAATATTTCATGATATTTTTTCTTTTCTCTCTCTTCTCTTTTTGGATACAAACAACCTGCCTTGGTGAGTAACACTAAATGTAATCACTGTAAATATTCATCACCACTGAGGGAACCTTTAACAGAGTTACAATCTATTTTTGTTTAAATAGGTCTCTCTTTTAATTTCTTTAGTTTTAGATTAGTTCTTAGTTTCAGTGTTTCTCTCTTTTGTTTTTTTGTTTTTTTTCATTGTCTGGGAGAAGTTTCAGAAGGTCTGAAGAATGAATCATTGTGTCTGGTATCAAAGCCCCACCAATCTGATATGAATCTATTCCAACAGACCACATTCCGTAGTAAATCGCCGATTTCATTCGCCGGGTATTGTGGCTCAAGGGGGCATCGGAAGAATAGAAATGAACCTAAGGACGGAAGCAATGTCCATGCCGGGCTTGCCGGGCCCTGTTGCCGTGCCGGGCCTTGCTGGCATGCCAGGAAGGCCCGGCTTGGGCTCTCCCCAGTGGGAGTACATAGACGAGGAAGACGTGTACTTGCGGTCCAAGTTCTACGAGTCATGGCTGTGGAACGAATTTAAACTGCCCAACAAGCAGGAGGAAGACGGGTGAGTCAAAGATCTGAATCTGCTCTGTAGATGGGATCTGGATCAGAACAAAGGAAGCTGGTCTGCCTCTAAAAGTCAGGTTCTATTGAAGTCTATGGGAAAATGGCGCTACGTCTTACTTCATTTATTAGCTCAGTAAACATTTTCCTCAAGACTTGTTTAAAAATACACTCAATCACTTTTAAACTGTTAGGGCAATTAGACCATAAAGCCTTGCGATTGGGGGCGTGGCTAGAAAATGATTGACATAATATTGAACAGGATCAGGATGGCGTGCAGAGCAGGTCAGATCCAACCTTCAGTCTGCCTCAGCTCCTCCAAATGGTTAAACAAACCAAGATGGCCGACAGCCAAATGAGTAACCGGGGGCCTTAGAATGGCAGATTGGACTGATACTGTGGAAGAAGTGGGCAATGGGAAATTTAAATGGGCTGCAAGCTTGACAAAGTAATTCATAAAAATAAGATTGTGTCAAAAACACTGACTGTTAAATTGCCTCTGCTGAAGGTTTGTGACACAGCTCGTTTGAGTCCTTGGTCCAACTCCACAGGGGGCAAGTAAACAGTAAAGAGGTTTCCCCTTATGGATCCAGAGGTTCAACAGGCTACCATGCTGTTGTTTTTTTTAATCAGCTGAATTGATTTTTAAATCATGAATCAGTTAATCAGTAACCCCAAAATCCACAGTCAGCATCAACTAATCAGGAGAAATTCGCCAAAAGCTCCAACTTCATTTTCAGAAACATCAAAGTCCACGAGAATTAAAAACAAAAACTGACCAAACAAATGAGTCCGTCAGTATTTTTGAAAAAGGGAACAAGGTGGCTGGCGGAGGAGGATTAAAGCGCTCAGCAGTTTCAACACGTCTGTTGCATCAGGTTGAGTTTACTCCCTGACAAGCAGCTCAGGATCAATTGAGTAAACACAAAAATTATTTGTTAGTCCCTTCTGCACAGTGTGTGTGTGAGCTCGCGCTCAAAGTGTTTATCCAAAGTTAATGTTTTACAGATTTGTGCGTTCAAACTGCAGTTTAATCCCAGACTGTGGCCCAATTAAATCCAGAATGGATCAATGCATCAGAGCCAGAAGTGTTCTTCAGCCGCGCTGCTCTGTGTCAGTATCTGCTGATGACACAGATGTTTACATTTCATCCACAGGTTTGCATTAAAGAATGTGGTTAACACGTTACCTGACAGCATCACAGAGTGGGGAATCTTGGCCATTAGTGCATCACCTAAAACAGGTAGGAGGAAGAGGCTTGAAATGGGTCAAAATTCAGGTTTAAAAATGCTTAAATCTCTCTAAATGTGTCAACCAACAAGCTGGTTGACTCTCAGATAAATACCCCCCCCCCCCCACATCTGTAGGTTTCTGTGTGGCTGAGCCGTACAACATCAGATCATTTCAGTCCTTCTTCGTGGACCTGAAGCTGCCACATTCAGTGGCAAGGAACGAGCAGGTGGAGATTAAAGCTGTGATCCAGAACTACGGAGCCTCCAACTTGCGTGTGAGTCATCGATGAGTGAGCGCACACATTTTAACCCAAAACTACAGATTTAAAGCTGTGCTGGTGTCCAGAGGGGAGGACAGACGGAGTCAGTAAGTTCTTGAGCACCACAGATGAATGGACCAAACGACCTGATACTCAATACGAGGAAAGAAAAAGGAAATCACAAATAAAGAAAAGTTTGAGTACTGCTGCAAATCCAACATTAACAAGAAGCCGTCTTGTTTTGAAAGAAGCTAACATGCTTCCTAGCTGGCTCGGACTCTTTCTGATACCAAGTGTGATGTCAGTGTGTTGTGCTGAAGTTGTTAACCTGTCGTGGCTGGTTGTGGCTCAGGTGAGGGTGGTGCTGATGAAGACACAAGACATATGCAGCGTTGCCTTCAAGGGCAGACACACACAGGAAGTGGTGGTGCCGGCCAGCTCCTCCATCGCCGTGCCGTACACCATCGTCCCGTTGGTGGTGGGGAAACTTCCCCTGGAGGTGATGGTGCTCGCAGGAGACATATTTGGCAGCGACCGCGTTCAGAAGACGCTACGGGTGGTGGTGAGTGACAGCCAGTCGTTTTATTTCTGTGATTTCAAACCTGAAAAAAATCCCCCAAAATATTCAAAGTTCTGCTTATTCATAATAAAAATAACAACAACTGGTTTGTGAACTCAAACAGCTGGAAGGAGTGCAGAAGACTAAAGTTTTCAGTGAGGTGTTGAATCCGTCCGCTGCAGGAGGTAAGATTTTCACATCTCAGTTCAGATTTTATGTTTCAAATCTTTTTTACTTTTCATGTAAATGAAGCGCGTCTCTGTCCAGCATCAGAGAAAAAGGAAAATTCATGTAATTCATTTTCAGCCTCGGTCAAAGCCACAGACCAAAATCTGATTCTAGTGAGGAAGACTCAACAGAGCGCCAACTTAAGTCAAATTGTACTGAAGTCTATTGGAAAATGTCACCATCTCTCTTGATCTATTAGCTCAGTAAACACTTTCCTACTTCCTTTTTAAGTTTTTTTTCTGGCTTCATTTGATAAAACAACTTGAAGAGTGACAGGAAATTGGAGGGAGAGAGGTGAGAATGAAATGGGCCTCTACCCACCGCATCACGTTTTCATAGTTTACTGTCTCTAGTTCCAAGTCTTAAGACCTAAATCAAACGACCCTTGCCATTTTCTTAAGCTCACAGATCCTGCAGGCTGGAAGCTCTCTGGGAACAGCTCATTAGTAATCATCACTGTTTGTGAAATGAGTGGTGTTGTCGTTGATTTTAGCTCAGTGAATTTACTTTGTGGCTCCATATCTGTCCATCACAGGGACACAGATAGTTCGTATTGGCAAGATCGAAGTGGACTCCATCGTGCCGAGGTCCGTACCAGAGACCATCATCAACGTCAGAGGTCAGTTGCCAGTGGAGCTGTGATGAGTCGTAAAGAAAAAGAAAAAACACTGATTCTTGATTCCATCTCTCCAATCTCCAGGCAACGTTTTGGCGGACAGCATCGATAACTCCATCAGCGACGACTCTCTGGCATCTCTGATCCAGATGCCCGGCGGCTGTGTGGAGCAGAACGTGGCCAGAATGACTCTGCCGCTCATCGCCGCCCTCTACCTGGAGCGAACCTACGACTGGGCCAAGGTGGGGGTGCAGCGCAGGGACGAGGCAATTGGATACATCAAGAGAGGTGAGAGACGAGGATCGACATCTGCACCAAAACAAAAGGAAATGGGGGGTGAATGGATGAACCTCGAGTTAGTGGATGGAAAAGCAGATGAATACACAGCTGTCGAGACAAACAATGAATATTTGTTAAAAAGTCTGTCGCCTTCACGTCGGTGTTTTTCTTTTGAGGCTATGAGAACCAGCTGCAATACCAAAGGAAGGACGGATCCTACCCGCCCTACAAGGGGGAAGGAGGGAGCACATGGTACTGCCAAAAACACAACACGTTTTTGTGGTGCCAGATTTTCTCTCTCAGAGAAGAGTAACTTAAGACGTATGTATTTCACTAAATGTCAGGGTCACAGCGTATGTGGTGAAGGTGTACTCCATGGCTGACTCCTTCATCAGCATCACCAACAAGCACGTGTGTGACCCCCTGAACTACCTGGTGAAGAACAAACACCGCGCTGGCCAGGGAAACTTCATAGAGGAAAACCCTGTTTACAGCACGACCATCACTGTGAGTGACACACAACTGAAGTCCCTCTGAGCATGAAAATATAACGAGCACAGCGCCGCCCCAATACAAATGTGTTCACGGTGTTTCTGAACAGTCCGTCCAAATGAGGCAGAAACTGTCCTCAGCAGTTTCTGAAACACTCAGACCAGCCCATCGAAAATCACTTCAGTCCCCTCCCTTTCCTGTCCAGATCGCAGTTTGAACTTCAGCAGGTCGTCTTCACTGCGTCTTTATCTGCTGCCATGTGATTAGTTTATCAGAGCAGTTGGAGTTTACCGCATATCTCTACAAACTACGTCACAGCGGAGCAGAGTTGTGTTTGGGGAGGAAACAGTGATGTACAGAAACAGGAATACAACAGTCATCGGGATGTTGTGGATGAATTAAATAAAGCTCCCTCTTTCCCGTGTGTATCTCCAGGGAGGCCTAAAGGGTGATGACCCTGAAACGACCTTGACAGCCTTCGTGCTCATTGCGCTCGCTGAGGCGAAGCAGGCCAATATCCGCTGTGGGAGTTCAGGGGCGGATGTTGAGGTGAGTTCCATGTTTGTGTACTTTGTTTAACCTCATAACGGCGCCCATCGGTTTTTATAGTCTGGAGTTAAATCCAAATGTTTTAAAACGCTTTTCTGTAACAGGCTGTTATCCGAAGGACGGCAGAGTACCTGAAGAGGTCGCTGCTGGTGCCGGGCAGGAGGCCGTACACGGTGGCCATCGCTTCGTACGCTCTGGCTCTGCTGGGCGAGACTCGACCGTACGACCCAACTCAGGCGTTACTGAGAGCAGCAGCTCCAGGTATCAACGAAAACTGCTTCTGTTTGTGTTTAGAGTTACTGATGCTTTCTTTCTTCGCTTTAGTTTATTAAAAACAGTGAACTGATGGCGAGCTCTGTCTCCGTCCCCCCAGGTGGCTCCCACTGGCCTGACCGTCTCAACACCTTGTTCAGCTTAGAGGCGACGGGCTACGCTCTGCTGGCGCTGGTGAAGTTGGGGCACATGGAACAAGCTGCGGCACCGTTCAAGTGGCTGAACAAACAGAGAGGTAGAGGAGGTGGCTTCGGCTCCACCCAGGTACCAACACTTCCTTCCTTTTCTTGGTCCATCAGGGTCGGGGAGGGGGGCAATGTACTTAAACCCGTGAATTGCAGGCACAGGGGGAATATGTAAACAGCCTCCAGGCCTAGATAATCAGCCTTGGAGCCTTAAAGGCGCCGCCTCCCTCACCCAAAGACCCTTCACTTTCATCAGACTGTACCAGAAAGTAAATACTGAGACGAATTCTGCTAAAAACAGAACGAACGCACCAAAATGTATAAATTGATAAATGAGGAAAATGGGGTGATATGTTTGATTTGTTTCCCTTCTGGTTCCTCTCCCAGTCCACCATGGTGGTGCTCCAGGCGCTGTCGGAGTATATGCTAAACAAACCCCCTTCCAGGGACATCAACCTGGATGTGCGCATCAGGATAAAGGGACGTAGGGAGGAAAGCATCCGTTTCAGCCACGACTCGGCTTATGTCTCCCGCAGCACCCGGGTGAGTTACCGAAGGGGACGTTCAGAGTCAGGAAGCTGCGCACTCATGCAGACGTGTGTCACCAACTGCTGCTGTTTTTGTGTAGTTGCCTGCCAAAGCAGATCTGGAGGTTGAGGCTGAGGGGAGCGGACAGGGAATACTGGAGGTACGAGAACATTCTCATAACCGTGCGGCCCAAAGGTTTAAAAGTTGAGCAGTTTTTAATAACGTCTGTATCTCCAGGTCGTGACCTATTACAACCAAATGCATGAAGTGGACGAGAAACAACGATGCAAGCACTTCGATCTCCACGTCACCATCGAAGAGGCCACAGGTAACAAATGGGAATGTCATTAGCCAGTCCTGTTTTTAGGGCTTTTCCTCTTGTTCCATTAAAGGAAGTCATTCTAAAGTTCCCTCCATGTGTTGGTTAACAAACAGAGCAGGAAAAAAAAAATGAAGATATGTTTATAAAACAGTTCATTCTTTGTTTTGGTCCTTCAACAAACAGACAAGCCGACACCAGATGTGGAGAAATTTTATCAGATGACCATCAAAGTGAGGTGGGTTGCCGTTTTTGATGGAGGTTTCTGTGCTGGTTCAGTACTTTTGCTCAGCACTCTTCTTCTCTCCTCCACAGAGCTTTAGGAGCCAACGATGTCAGGATGGTGGTCCTGGACGTCAGCCTGCCTTCTGGATTCAGCCCGGAGAACTCGGACCTGGAGAAGGTAACACACCTCAGTGTTTGTGTGACCTGCTCCTGGTCGGAAAAAGGTGGCTGACTTCTTGTTTTCATGTGTGTTTCGGTATCCAGTTGTCAAACTCGGTGGACCACTACATCAATAACTTCCAGGTGGTTGATAACCTGAGTGACAGAGGCTCTCTGATCATCCACCTGTTCAAGGTAACTCCTTTTCTCTTTTTTTTTCCCACTTTTGTCTCCATTTACGATAAAAGATTTTTCCACAGTAGTCTCATGTTGGATTGGGATTGCCGTTGCACCCGAGTTGACCTCGTTCCAGTACGAACTAGTCAGCTTCGTCTTGCTGCTGCGTTGGAGACAGAAGTGCATTTCTGTACTGTAGCTTTCCAAGATGCCCATGGCAGCCATCTTGGATTGTTAAGGTTCTCCCAACTTGTCATTTCTGACCTCCCCATTCCAAAGAATTGGACCGTCAGTCTCTCTTCTCATCTGTTCAGGTGTCCCACAGAGAGCCAGAGATCTTGATGTTCAGGCTTCAGCAGCGCTTCAAAGTCGGCCTCCTGCAGCTGTCGCCGGTGACCGTCTACGAGTATTACACGCCAGGTGGGGACCGGAGGCCGCGGCTCACCACACCTGCCTCTGCACTGTGTCGCTGTGTCGCAGCTTTAAATATTGTGTTCTCTCTGGTTCTCTGGCTCCATCAGACCATCGCTGCACTCGAACCTACAACCCCAACGTGAACTACGAGGACCTCAGTCGTATCTGCAGAAACGACGTCTGCCGCTGCACGCAAGGTAGGTGTGTGTGTGCGTGCGTGTCTGTGCGTGCGTGCGTGCGTGCGTGCGTGCGTGCGTGCGTGCGTGCGTGCGTGCGTGCAAACTTTTCAGTTTACGTTATGCTTCCTCTGACTCTAGGCGACTGCTGCATCCCCAAAACTGACAGTGAAAACTTCATCAATAAAGACAGAGAGACGTTTGCCTGCAAGAGCTTACACCACGGTACCCCCCCCCCCCCACACACACACACACACACACACGCACGCACGCACACGCACACACAAATTCAGTCAAATGGAGCCTCAAGCCTTCAATCGGTGCTTTCCAGTTATATGTTTACATAATATTCCAGTAAAAACTCCACCTACAACTTTGCATTCTTCATTATATCACCTCTGGTTCACTGATCACATGCAGAGCAGAAAAATAAGGTTGGTAAAGGTTAAGGTAGAGACAATTATGAACTGAAATGTGCTTCTGTACGAAGCAGGATCAAACTTATTCATTACTACACATCAAAAATCTATCTGTATCAGGTTCCCCTTTTTAAAATTCATGTTCTAATTTTATATTCAAGCTCTTACATTTGGAAAAAAAAAAAGTCAAAGCTGAAGACCGTGTGTTTAAATTCATAGCTGTTTCGTTTCAGTTTTCAAAGTGAAGGTGCTGAATGTCGAGCAGAATTACTACGACAAGTACACGATGGAGATCACGCGTGTCATAAAAGAGGGTGAGTTAACATCTTGCACTTATAAGATCTTTTTAATCCCTCAGCCGTCTCGGTGACAGCCATGCAAAGATGGCGTGTTTTGAATATCTGTGGCTCACTTTCACTTCCTCATTCTGTGACAGAACAGATCCAAGTTGTCTGATTTATTCATGCAGCATAATTCTTAAGTCTTAATGTCTTTTTCTCCATCATCCAGGTGAGGAGGCGGGAGTTGGAGTTGGCCAGAAGAGGTTGTTTATGTCTCACGGAAACTGCAGAGAGTGGATCAACCTGACTTTGGGCACCGAGTACCTCATCATCGGCCCCGAAATTGACAAGTGGATCGTTGATGAGGAAACAAACAGGTAAATGTGGCCACTTTATTAGAATCATTTGTGACTTCTAGCAAAGCAGTTTAGCCAGATATTTTACATTTTACATTTGCATTAAACTATCCGTGAGACTAATTTAACTATATTTTACTGCGGTTAGAATTCCCAGAGGTGAAGCCTTCAAACCACAGTAATAAATAGTCAGACTGACAATAAGGGAAGTGTGGCAGGATGATAAAAAGGACACAGTACGAATAAAAAAGTATAGACATTGATAATCTATTTGTCTTTTCTAATGTAATATATATATATATATAACCACACCTCTGTCTCTGTGTTGGTCAGCTTCAGCTACATGTTGGGGAAGGACACCTGGGTGGAGCGCTGGCCTTCACCTTCAGAGTGCTCCAGCAACCTGCAAGTTAAATGCAGGACGCTTGAAGCTGCTGCAAATGAACTGACTATCAAGAGCTGCAGGACATAGGTGTCCATGTCAAAGATCAACTGTATACCCAAAGAGCTTATGTTAACTTTAATCACACTCTGTTATAAGAGCATTTTTAAACAAAGGAGAAAGAGAACTGAAAGTACAGCCGCTTAAAGGGAGCTTCTGCAAGACAAAAGAAGAAGTAGAGGAAGCAGCTAACTGATTTTTAAGACCGCAATAAAGATTTAAAAATATAAATATTTTCACTAACACGAAAAGTGCTGGTGAAAATATGCTGCAACATATACAATGTAGAGTATATACATATAAATATACACAAGGCTGGTTCTAAATGTTAAAACATACTTAAATTATGTTAAGATGCTCCACAATGGGCCTGTACAATTGAATTCAATAGGTGTCTGAAAAATCTAATAAATATTTTACAGATTCAAAATAATTTATGTTGTTTGACGTTGTATTCATGCAGTTTTGGATTTACCAGCTCTTCAAATTCTGATAAATGTCAGACTGGGAGGTTTCCTTTGTGTTCAGTGGGTTGATTGTGCTTTGAACAGGTTGAGCAACATCCTCTGCAGGCTCTTCACTTCTGTCTCTGGAAAGAGAGAGACAGGAAAAAAAAGAGAAGGATATTATAGATATTGAAAGATAGAGAGGGTAAAAGTTATTACACACAAGAGTGATGAAAATCTGATTTCAGTCCCGTGAGAAGAGCTGCTCACCCGAGGGAAGCACCGCCACGGTTCATTTTCACTGACGCATACACAACATCCTCCTCCCCCCGTCCTCCTCTGCCTGTAGCTGCACTGACGTCGGACCAGCGGCTATCGAGCTGGTCCTTGGAGAAGGTGATGGAGGCGTAGTGAAGCCCGTCCTGCTGGTCCTACTCGAGTAGACAGACAGTGATTGGTCTCGTTTACAGTTGGATGCATTAAAAGGTTACACATGAGAGGAAGACACTGAAGGAAGGAGTGTGTGACAGAGAGGACATGTTTGTCACTGACCCCCCCCCCAAAAAAATAGAAAAATGAATACAAATAAATTATAATAAATTAATAAATGTGAGTACACATTTTACTTTCTGTTCCTCACCTGCTGCCTGTCATCCGGTCTCTCTCTGGACTCCTGTGTTTGTTTGGATGCCCTCTTCTTCCAGCTTTGCACAGTTAAGAGAAGAACACATAATTCTGAGAAACTGCTGAAATGATTCAAAAGTGAAACCAAAAATGTAGAAGGTCTTATGTGTTTGGCCACACGAGACATCTGGAAATGTGTATCGGAAACATCCATCACAGACAGAGCTGCTGCCGTACATGGATTTCACTGACACCTTCAATGTTTCTCAAGTTTGTGGCTTCATTTCAACAACAGTCGCCGATTACTTTGGTGCCTGCATTTACTCAAAACAGGATCCAGGTTGTAAAACATTATAATGATGTAACGATTAAAAGGAAGAGTGCTTACCCCATCCATGTAAACACAGAGAGGAGAATGACAGTCACTGGAACAACCACAGCTGTCGTCCAGGATGCTACATGGTGTGATAAAATGACACTTCATATAGGAGAGTCAAACCATCAGAACTAATAGTAATAAAATGTATTTTATGATGTAATACGATTTGTACTTGAGATAATTAGCTTGGCCTATTATTAAGCTAATTAGCTTAGCCTGAACTGCACTTGCATCAACCAATCACAAACACAAAAAAGGTCCTGTCACATTACATTAACACTACCAGCTGCTGACAGGTTGTTATTATTACTACACATTACTACCAATTTAATTGAGAGGTCACATCCCCCGCATGAACTCAGAAAGTGTGAAAAGGAAACTCACCTGTTCTAACATTCAGATATAAGGTGGAGCGCCGACGTCCTCTTGTGTTCTGGACCTCACAGTAATAATTCCCACTGTGTTCAGGTCTGAGGTCAGTGATGGTGAAGATCTGTCCTGAAGCTTTTGGTGAGTCTTCACCCTCCTTGTACCAGGTGATATTAGCTGCTGGGTTAGCATCACTGCTACAGCTCAGATTCACTGAACTGCCCTCCACCATCTCAGCAGAGGGACTCACTGACACAGAGATGTTCTTTGGAGGATCTGGAGACAACTTAACACCAGTTCATTGATAAAAAATAAACATTTGTCTGAAAAAGACCAACACACCAAAAGCTTTGACTCACATTCCACATGAATGGAGATGTTTCCAGACGTCCTCCTCCCCAGCTCATTCTCAGCTGTGCAGTGATACTGTCCAGAGTCAGAGGAACGGATAGAGCTGAAGACAAGCTGTGCTTCTCTGTTCCACAGTGGCAGGTTGTCCTTGTACCAGGAGATGTTAGCTGCTGAGTTAGTGTCATTGCTACAGGTCAGAGTCACCAAACTGCCCTCCATGATTTCACCTGGAGGATTCACTGACACAGACGGCACCTTCAGAACATCTGGAGGAGAAAACATCAGTGTGTTAAAAAGATCAAATCAGATTTACATATAAAGCAAGTCTAGACCAAACTTATAAATTTATTTAAACAGATCCCCCGATGAGCAAGCACTTTGCAACAGTGGCGAGGAAAAACTTCCTTTAAGAGGCAGAAACCTCGAGCAGAACCAGGCTCAGGGGGGGCGGCCATCTGCCTCGACCGGTTGGGTTGAGAGTGGGAGAGAGAGAGAGAGAGAAAAGACAGAGACTTTGGCAGAACATGGTTAGTAAATGCAGTATAAATGCTTAGAACTGGGTGAAACTGAGTTTTTTAAGAAGGATGGTTCTTATCAGTGCATGCAAGGGGGGAGGAAAGGAGAGCGAGCGAGACGGAGGGAGAGAGAAAGAGAGAGAGGGGGAGAGAGGGTGACAGGGAGAGACAGAGAGAAGCTCAGTCCTTCCCCCAGCAGCCTCGGCCTACAGCAGCATAGCTAAAGAGTAGAGGACTTTAACTTTTTAACTATAAGCTCTGTCATACAGGAAAGTTTTAAGCCTGGTCTTGAAAGTTACTAAAGAGTCCGCCCCCCGGACCGATGCTGGGAGTTGGTTCCATAGAAGAGGAGCCTGATAACTGAACGATCTGCCTCCAGATTTACTCTTGGAGACTCTGGGAACCACAAGTAAACCTCCATCTAGAGAGCAGAGTGGCCTGCTAGGACAGTAAGGAACTATGAGCTCTCTGAGATATGATGGAGTTTGGCCATTAAGAGCTTTATACGTTAAAAGAAGGATTTTGAATTCTACTCTATATTTTACTGGCAGCCAATGAAGAGCAGCTAACACAGGAGAGATGTGATCTCTTTTCCTAGTTCCTGTTAATATTCGTGCAGCAGCGTTCTGAATTAACTGAAGGCCTTTTAGAGATTTGTTTGGACATCCAGATAGTAATGAGTTACAGTAGTCCAGCCTAGAAGTTACAAATGCATGGACTAGTTTTTCTGCATCATCCTGAGAAAGGATGTTTCTGATTTTCCTAATGTTTCTCAGGTGGAAGAAAGCTGCCCGACTAACTTGTTGTATGTGAGGGACAAAGGACATGTCCTGGTCAAAAATTACTCCAAGGTTTCTTACAGTGGAGCTGGAAGCCAAAGTGATGCCGTCCAGACTGATGAGATGATTAGATAGTATTTTTCTGAGGTGCTTAGGACCGAGTACAATAACTTCTGTTTTGTCAGAGTTGAGAAGTAAAAAATTTCCAGTCATCCAGACTTTTATGTCTTCAAGACATGCCTGCAGTCTGACTATCTGAGTGACTTTATTTGGCTTCATTGATAGGTACAGCTGAGTATCGTCTGCGTAGCAGTGGAAGTTGATGCTGTGTTTCCTGATAATGTTGCCTAGAGGAAGCAGATAAAGCGTAAAGAGGATTGGTCCAAGTACCGAACCCTGCGGGACTCCATGACTGACTACAGTACATGAGGAGGAGCTGTTGTGCAGCACTGAGATTTAGAAGGAGAAGTATGGAGGCTGATCCATTGTCTGAGGCCATTAGAATGTCATTGGAGACTTTAACCAGTGCTGTTTCTGTGCTATGATGGGCTCTAAATCCTGACTGAAACTCTTCAAACAAACTGTTCCCATCCAGATGCTCGTGTAGTTGTTTTGCTACAGCTTTCTCAATGATTTTAGAAATAAATGGAAGGTTCGATATGGGTCTATAGTTTGCCAAAGCATCTGGATCAAGATTAGGCTTTTTAAGCTGGGGTTTGATGACCGCAGTCTTAAGTGCCTGAGGTACATAACCCAGAAATAAAGTCAGATTAATCAAATCTAGAATGAACAGCTCAATTAAATAAAAGATCTCTTTAAAGAGGCTAGTTGGTACTGGGTCTAATAGACAGGTTGACGGTCTGGATGATGAAACTATAGAAGCTAGCTCTGAGAGATTCAGAGGTGAGAATGATTCCAGATGTAAAAGAGGCGTTGCAGCTGATTCAGGAGTTGCTGTATTCAGTAGGAGATTTTTATTTAACGCAGGCAAGAGCTGATAAATTCTTTCTCTGATCGTGAGAATTTTATCTGTAAAAAAGTCCATAAAATCTTCACTGCTTAGAGCTAAGGGGATCACTGGTTCAACTGAGCTATGGCTCTCTGTCAGCCTGACTACAGTGCTGAAGAGAAACCTGGGGTTGTTCTTGTTTTCTTCTATGAGTGCTGAGTAATATGAACTTCTAGCACTGCGGAGAGCTTTTGGATGGAGAAGCACAGGAGGCTGATTCTTTCCCTTTTAGATCCACAGTGGAAGAAACTCACAGACTGGGGGAGAGCCGCAATCCTCGTGTCCTTCTAAAGCACAAAAGATCTTCTCTCCTGGATCGAACCGGCCTTCATAAGAACTTTCCTTGTTAGTGACTTTCCCTCCATTCCTGAACCAGACGTAGGAAAGACGACCAGCTGGACTGCAGCTGCTGTGACACTTCAGCTCTGCCTCAGTGTAAGACTGTTGGACTGTTATTATTCTGATCACCTGCAGCTGCACAGCTGGATACAGGAGAGAGTCCTCAATCTTATTATACAATCTTTATAATAATAATCATAGAATGACTAAAATATCAACAACAATCATAATGTTCCCTCTTAGTGTTTCTAAATGACACATATTCTGTAAAATGCTTCACTTCCAAACCATTTATAGCTCTCAGGTTATTTACCTGGAGAGATAAATGAAGAGAAACACAGAGTGTGGAAACAACAAGAGTTATCTGTGGTATTAGCTTCATAATTATTAACTATGAGTGTTGTGACTGTTAGAATATGACCAACTCCATTAAATGTTCCCTGTTAGAGTGATAAAAACCTTTTCCTCTGTGTTTGTGTTGATCTGTACCTGTGACAGTCAGAGTTGTACCAGGGTAACTACTCCCCCATTCAAAGTTTCTTGTTCTGAATATGAAGCGATACTGGGCTGAATCTGTCTCTGTCAGGTCTCTGATCCTCAGAGTGGAGCGTCTGTCTGTATGAAGAACCTCAACACGTCCTGAGTACTGGGTGTCCTCACTGAGGTCCTCAGGGTGTGAACCACGATCAGGACGGAACCAGAATTTTGATTGAACATTAGAATAATAACTGTCGTAATAACATGAAATGTCCACTGATGAGCCTTTGAGGACGCAGATTCTTCTCTTTGTGTAACTCACTATGTAGCATCGATCAGAGAAACCTGAAAGATAAAACACAACTGTTACAACATCTTAAACAGAGTTTCTGTGTTGTTAACTTACTGACAACAGTTGATAGAGTTGAATACCAAAGACTGTTTCTCCAGAGAGAGCAAACTGAGTCCTTCATGTGATAAACACATGCAGTCATGTCACAGTGCAGCAGGTTGAATGAGCCACCAGATGGAGTTCTGTGAGTGTTAGACTGAAGTAAACTCACACACTGAGGGAGAAGGGAAGTCCTCATATCCTTTAAGAGCACAGGAGAAGCTGTCTGAAGGAGAAAAGGAGCCTGAAAAATAAACTGTGTTGTCCCCAGTTTTCTGTCCATTCTTGTTCCAGATGTAAGAAGGATGTTCTGGTAGACGACAGCTACTGTGACACTCCGGAGTTCCCCAAAAACTACCATCGTTCTTCAACTTTACCTGTAGATCTGGTTCTATAAAGAAGGAAACATAATTAACTAAAAGTTCAAATGGTGAGCTGAGATTATTTCAGTCCTGTTTCATTGATCTTGAATATTTATATATTTACCTCTGACAGACAAAGTGACTCCAGGTGATCCAGTGTATTTCCCTCCTGGTTGGTTTGTGGTGAACCTGAACTTGTACTCAGCTGAGTCGCTCTCTCTCAGGTCTGTGATTCTCAGAGTGCAGTCGTTCTGACCACAGTCATACTGAACACGACCTGAATAATCAGAGTCTGTTTTCAGATCCACAGGGTCTTTAATCTTCCCTTTAGTGAACCAGACTGTTTGCTCAACTTTAGTCTGTTGGCCATTTATCCTGGATGGGTATCTGTAGTTGCAGTTTATCTCCACTGTGGATCCTTTGAAAGCACAGATCTGAGTAGCAGAGTAAGTCAGTGTCCAGGTATTCTTACTGTGTATCGCTGTAACACAGAGCACAGGAGGAATTAAATAATCAGTATGTGAACCTGCAAGAAAAAAAAAGGTACATTCATAGTCTCCTCCCAGACAGTGTTGGTGTAGATGTATATTACCTGGCATAGAGAGAAGCACAAAAAAAAATCCACACACTGCTGCCGTCAGCCTCATAGCCCTTCTTTCCATCTCACTGTGTGACTTCAGAGATGATAAAACAAACCACAAAGCAGTAAGATGTCCGTTATCTCCAGCTTCTGCTTTTAGGAGGATAAATGACAGAGAAAAAAACTTACTTCCTTTTTAGTTGCATCAGGAAATTATGGTTTCTCAACAGACAGCAGAAATTATTTTAATATTGTTGAGTTCCCAAAGTGAACTCGCACATTTGTTTGATGAAAGATATTCTGAGACGTCCAAATCAATTTCATATATTTTATTTGAATACTAACAGTAAAATATACTATAAAAAAGAGATAGTTTACAGAGCTCTGGACCAGACTATGTTTCGCTGACCAGCAGACAACAGCATCAGTTCATGAAGTCTGATGCTCTCTCTTTCCCTGGTCCAGCTTATGTTATGGTTACACAAAGGGAATGAGGTATTTGGGTGTAGTGCTCTTCGTGTTATCTGGCTCCATTCCTGCGATCAGCCCCTAACAGTTGCTGATGGTCCCTGTTTTCTGTGGAAGAGAAAGAGAACAGACACAAACCACAAAGTCCACAACCCCAGTGTATCTCTTTAATTCAATAATAAAAAGGCAAGGATTATAATATAATGTGTATAAATATTTCATATAAAACCATGTAAGAGGTATAATATCAGATATTAAAACAATATGTGATTCATTAGTTTAAAAAAATATGATTATCAACCGTACAAAAGTATGTAAATTACATAGGGTCAAAGATCCCAACAATCATACAGCTAAAACAACATTACTGCTATAAATTAAAATTTCAAACTTCAGATTCATTTGAAAATCTGTTAAAGATGCATTGATTAAAGGAGGAAGTGGTACCTTTGCTGTGTCTGTCGGGGGTGGGGGGGTTGATGAGGCTATGAAGGAGGACTATCATTTGGCTTTGAGGAAGGAAGGCTCATGAAGCAGGATTCAATCCAGGTTGTGATCGGTCAAGGAGAGTAACTGCTGACTGGAGATACCGTTGGTCATTTGAAAGAAAGCCGACTTCAGAGTGCTGGAAAGGAGCAAACCTCGGAGCGGTGGATCGGTTCCTTAACCTTGCAAGAGTGGTGGTGGAGATCATGGGAGTTTGACCAGTCAGTCTACATGTGCTTTGTAGAATGACAGTGTGGTTACAAGTGACTGAAGTGGGTGGAAGAGGGATGTCTGGAACGCCTTGCTTCGTCTGCTGGCACTGCAACCCAACCTCAGATAAACAGAAAAAAATAATAATAATAATAAAAATAAAAATGAATGGATGGATCTTTTCATTTCATTTTTTACATTCATTCTCCATTGAACACAAACTTTATATATATATATGCTGATCATGCTGGAGTAGAAGTTTCCGAAGTCCGGCAGTTTAAAGTCACTGCTTTCCAAACTGTTTCACCACTGAGTCCTTAAATGGAGCCGCCCTCTGACATGTGAAGCGTAAGCATTTCATACAAAAGACACATTTTGAGATTTTGGTGGACAAAAACACAAAAGTAAGAGGAAACTACTTCACATGATTTTCTTTCAGTAAAACATAGTACAATTGTTACATCTGCTGGCAACAACATGACACTACAATTAGACCATATACGAACAATTTTTCTATCTGAATTTGATGACAAAAATAAATTACAAGCATACAAACTCTTGGACATGTGAAATGAACAAGAGCGATATAATGTGTCATAAAAATTCTTATGTAAGTGGATTAAGGCTTTTAAATCTCTTATTGCATTATAGAGAATACAAGATGCCAATATATTTCAGATGGATGAAAGGTGGGGAATACCCAAAGTCAGAAGCTTTTACATAAATAGTATTTTATCCAGTGGCTGTCAAGACAAGTCCATAAAATCCAAAAGTGTCAATCTGCACTGATTTTAGACTCCTGGGATCATCAAAGTCAGTTTCATCATCTTCATTTCATCCTTTGGAGAGAATGAATGACTCCATAAAGTTTTATTCGGCAGAAAAACTGACTGCTCTAAATGTCAGTGAGTTTTTTTGACCGTTTGGTACAATGCAGCTGGATCCTCCTCTGGTTCCTGATGTCTGTTGAGCAAATAACATGGCAGATGTCAGGAGATTATGGAGACAGTGAAAATAAAACTCATCAGTTCCTTTGTTTTGCCTTTTTAGTGAGGATGATATTCCTGAGATGCTCACCTCGGGGTGGAACTATTGAATTTGACAACACTATACTCAACAGTGTCGTCCTCCTCCTCCTCGGGTCTGCAGGGTCTACTTGGTCCGATGTTGGAATAGATGGGATCTGTTTGGTTCACGTTGAACTTGACACTGGCATAGTGAATTGCATCCTGTTCCTCCGGCTGATTGGTTTCAAGCTGCAAAGACAAATTAATTTTAAAATCTTGAATACGTAACAACGTTGAACTCATTAGCCTAATGTCACTCTGATGTCATTCTGACATTAGGCAAAGCAAGGCACTCCAAAGACCCTTCTATACAGCTGCATTATCCAGCTTCTCCTGGTCTTTTCCAGATTTGTCATCCTACAGTATCCTCTTGGCTTGCTCCTGCCCCAGTGAGAATCCCAGCACCTTCCAGAGCTCCTAATCCTATCCCTGAGGGTCAGCTCATGCACTCTTTGAGGAAAGTTGCATTCACTCGCATTTCTTGTAATTGTTACCCAGAATTTATGATCAATGGCAGGAATTAGATTCATGGTCAATCCCAAATTTCTGATGAGTCCATACTCCCTCTTCCCCTTCCCTAAGAAAAAAAAAACAAAAAACTCATGACAGATTAGAATGTCCTCACTTGAAGCAGGATTTCAGTCCTAACTACCATCTGGTATAAACTGTGCTGCCAGACCTGCTCTTAGGCACCGAGAGCATTTGCTACTTCCAGCATTGCTTCATTGCAAAGAGAAGAATTTTAAAGAGGATTGAGGAGTCCAATGGCCTGTGGGAAGAAGGCGTAGTAGGAGGGCCTTGTAATAGATAGATAAGATAAAATGGAAATGTGCTTCTGCAATCTACCAACACAGTAGAAAGGGGAAATACAGAGTTCGACTAAACCGCTTCTCAATCTAATTATTTTTCAATGCGAATTTTTGCTAAGCTGTGTGAATTGAACTAAGCATCAAGAAAGGTGTTGGATTTTAAATTAAACTGTACCGGGCCACTCTGGTTTGGTCTCTCTTCATGGTCACATGATGGCTTGGTTCTCTGTATTCTGGTTGGAATGAATAAAAACTGGTAATTATTTAAATGTCAAACTTTAAGATAATATTAATTTAACAAACATTGCTTTTATAAAATAAATCTACTCACTTTATCAATTGGAAAATTGAGAGGAGTATAATAGCAAACAAAAGAGCAAGGATTGTTCCGATGGCTACAGATTTCCATGCTTCACGGGAAACTAAGTAGTAAATAAATAAATAAATAATAATAAATAAACATAATAAACAAATAAAAAAATAAACAATAATAATAATTAATTGTGGTATCCATACATTTTACAGTGTATTTAAAAAACATACCCATCAGAGCAGTCTTGTTAAAGAGGGAGCTCCCAGGTCCCCTCGTGTTTTTTGCTACACAGTAGTAATTCCCACTGTGTTCAGGTCTGAGGTCAGTGATGGTGAAGATCTGTCCTGAAGCTTTTGGTGAGTCTTCACCCTCCTTGTACCAGGTGTAATCAGCTGCTGGGTTAGCATCACTGCTACAGCTCAGATTCACTGAATTGCCCTCCACCATCTCAGCAGAGGGACTCACTGACACCAAGATGTTCTTCGGAGGATCTGGTAAGCAATTTCACAACATAAGAGGAGATAATGTCAGTTTTAACATTAGCATGCATGATTTTGGCAGACTTTTGTCCGAATGAATTGACTTACACTGGACATCTATGTGCAGAGATTCAGATTTATTTTGTCCATATTCATTCTGACATTTGCAGTAATAAAACCCTCCATCCTCAGGCCTGATGGAGGGGAAACGATAAACTCCTTCTGCTCCTTGAAACAGTATTTGTTTCTCCTTGTACCAGGTGATATTAGCTGCTGGGTTAGCATCACTGCTACAGGTCAGAGTCACTGAACTGCCCTCCACCATCTCAGCAGAGGGACTCACTGACAGAGAGGGAACCCTTGGAGGATCTGTATGTACAAACATAGTTTTTTATATATATATACATATTACACCTGCTCACCGAACTACAGACACAGGTAGGTACACTTCCATCTTCACATGGTCAACCTTCAAAAACACAGACTATAAAATTGACTGTCGAATCTGAGATCAATGTGTAACATCATCTTGGAGGTATTTTATAAAAAAATTTGGTGGATATTATACAGAGGTCTTTAAGCTGAGTAAATGATCTTGTAATGGTGGAGCTACTGCTTAATAAAAGACAAAGAATGTGATCATTGTAATGATTCTTTCTCAGTCACATACAGTTCACTCACATTTCACGTCAATAAAGATGCTTCCTTTTGTGTTTCCCAGCCCATTCTCCGCTCTACAGAAATATCTTCCAGAGTCTGAGGACTTGATTGGCTGAAACTGGTGTGACATCCCTCTGCTGATTTCTTTAATTTCATCATCCTTGTACAAGGTGTGTTCAGCTGTTGGTGTAGCATTAGTATGACAGTTCAGAGTCACTGAAGTGCCCTCCAATATCTGACCATTATGAGTCACTTCCATAGAGAGCAGCCTTGGAGCATCTGGAGGATACATCAACATAGATATACGTGATTAGAATGCAATCATATCACAGTCTGTTTATGACTGCATAGATAGGATAAATAAAATACATCACTGAATTACATGTTGGTGAGAATAAATGTGCTTTGGTCATAAAATTGAGGTGTAATGTGTCAGATGTTAAAACTGACTTTATTACTTCAGATTTGGTTTAATATTTCCATCAGATTAAATTACAAATGAAAAGAAAGAGGGTTTAAACTCACACACTGGACGAGAAGGATACTGCTCATGGTTTTTTATCGCACATTTATAGATGTCCCCAGAACCAAATGTGGCCTTCTGTGACTGTCCTTCTCCTACAACAGTTTCATTCTTGTACCAGATGTAGAGAACATTATCGCGGATATTACAAGTGCTGTTACAAAACAGCTCCACCTCATTCGGTTCAGTCATTTGTATGTGGATCTGAAGGGCTGTGAGCAGCAACACCAAAGTTATTTTATGCTGTCAACATACACATCATCAGAGACTTGAATGAAAACATTTGAATGACTTTACCTGTAACAGACAACGAGACTCCAGGGACACCGGAATATGCCTTACGTTCATGTGTTGTTTCAAATCTGAATTTGTAAGAACCTGTGTCTGCCTTTACCAGGTCTTTGACTGTCAAGGAGCAGCGTTTGTCAACACAGTGATATGTCACTCGACCTTTATACTCAGGTTCTGCTGACAGATTATGATAATGTTGATCTATGTTTTTCTTAAACCAGATTATATCTGTGACACTGACTGTGACCTTGCGCTCGATCTCTTTGAATGGGTATTTGTAGGTGCAGTTCATTGTCACTGTTGATTTTGCAGGGGCACATATGTGATTAGTTGTGTACTGCACTCCCCAATCTTCGTGGTCACCATGACCTGCTGTAAAACAAAGCAAAGCATAAACACACATTCAGATTTACAACAGAGAACAGACTTGTTTCCACTCATTCATTTTTGAGAAACTATGTTTCCAAGGCTTAAATTAATTTGTATTATGATGACTGGGATAATTATCTTCAATTTGGGTGTTTCAGCTTTGGTCTTCTCATTTAAGACAGGATGCACAATTTTGAAAAAAACTGTGAGTCAGAGTTGGAGTAGCAGACACAAAATAAAAGAACTTGCTTTTCTCATTTGAAGTTGACAAATTTCAATGATGTTATTTCTGCCAGAGTGCTGGAGGTATTGAGGCATGAAACTGTAGTGCAGAACAATTTAGCAAATTTAAAATTAAAGCCATCAAGATTAGATAACAATTTTGACCAATCATGAGTACTTATTAAAAAGATTCATTGATTTATCACCATTTTTTCTGGGTAAGAATTAGCTTCAACACATGAAGATATATGCCTTTTAAAAATGGTCACACATCGTTGCCAGAGCGGAACGTTCCCATTTCAAAACAGGATGGTCTCTCATTACTTAGAAATACTGATATGACATTTTAATTTTACTTTGGCGTAATTATATAGTTCCAATATATTTTGTGATTGATAAAATTCACATTGCAGATTCAGTGACAACACTTTGAGTTTTTAATTGTCTAACTCAACTAAAAGCGGCAGCTATAGGAGACTTATGGCAGCCATGTCTGTGAAATGGCAAATTGAGAGTGTAATCTTCTGGCGATACCTCACACTAAAAAGATATCGATGGACTTCCTTCATCCTGACCATAGACAACAGTTTTGTCTGATGTTTTTTGTGTCACATGCTTATAATTTTTGTGAGACTCACTTCTGCTCAGTTTTATACTCAGAATAAGTGTCTGCACAGTCTTAAAAGAGTCCTCACAATCTGGATTCACTTAGTACTGAATCAATTTAACAAGCCCCATTTAAAAAGAGATGATAGTAAACATTTGACTGTACAATGAGAGTTTTAAGGATTTTCTACTGATGTACACCTTGCACAAATTTACAAGAGAGATCTAAAATTTTGGCCATTTTAAAATGGACACATTAATTTGGTTTGAGAACAAGTATAACACAAATGATAATACATTAGTATGATATACAGGTAAAACCTAAAAGTAGATACATACACATAGTAGAAATGTAGAAGTACATTACCTTGAACAACGAGGCAAGCAGCAAGGAAAACAAATCCTCTCGCTACTGTGGTCAACATTAGACGTGCTCCTCTCATCTCTGTGTGACTTAAACACAATAAAACAAGTCTGCAGTTGATTAAAAAGAAACCAGATGCATCTAAAGCACTTCAAACTGCAGTGAAGAGTAACACTAGAACTAAATGGAAGAAGTTCAGCTCGTAAAAATAGAGATCATTTCCTTCCTCTTTTTCCAAAATTTACATGCAAGATGAGTCAGTACTATGCTAATGTAGTTACTTGCAGGTGGTGCAAACAGTAAATCTCTTTGTGTAATCACGATTTTGACTAACTGTCGACATAACAGCGAAAACCAGCATTTTTAATCTCATCATCAGGAAAATTCAATGTGTCAAAGAAACAGTTCAGGCTCCTTAATACACAATAAAACCATAAACACAGTGGGATAAGTGACATTACAGGGAGTAGATGGGGTGACACACCAGCATGAAGGGCTGTTTCTTCACCACAAATGAGAATTTGATTTACCTTAAACTGCAGCTTGATTCTCGTCATTTATAGCTACTGTAGTGGCTATTTGTCTCAAACTAATAAAGAAAATTAACTAACTAATATCAATTCAAACGGCCACTGAGGCACTAAGTCCATTGTGCAGGGAAAAAATGACATTTGGTGGTGGACAATGGCCTGGTAAAAAAAAACACAGCCCTTCCCTGTGCCTGGCTGACCTTCCTCTTTTTATGAACTCACTTGTGTGACCCAGTTACCTGATACCTTCTAAATAAAAGCAGTAACAAGTAATCAAATAAACAGAAGCTACTTTAAGTCTACACTGGAACTAAACAAAGAAAAAATACGACTAATGCCTAAACAAGATTACAAAAGAATAACAAATACCTCCAGCAGCTACAACTCACAGAGCACAAATGTACTATCTCTGTGCTTAATGATTTTTTTTAACCCAACTTACACAAGCTAAATGCAACCTGTGGTGATATTTTACTAAAGTACATAGAAGTATATGAAAATGCAACGCCCACCAGCTAGCAGGCTAAAACAGCCCGTCGGCTAACAGGCTAACACCCTGACCGACCGCGATTAGTGTGTAAATTTTACTGCGCTGTTTTTTGTTTTTTTTTGTTTTTTTTTTTTTGTGAAACCCGGAAGTTCTTTCCTTCCTCTGTCCGTAGAAAGTGCACTTCCTTCGGGGTAAATCTGCCTCCACCGACAGAGAGCGGGTAAAATTTCTAAATCCTCCACCGACTGCAGTTTCCGTTCACACAGCCGGTTGCTTAGCAACGACCATGCCTCGTGGCTCGGGCCGCACCGCCCTGCCTCTGATTGGATAGACGGATCAGCCAATCAGATTCGAGAAAGTCCTGTTAGCTTGTCACCTGCTCTGGCTGTGAACAAGCTAACAATTCAAATTAACTTTATTGACAAGAGACAAATTTAATTCTGCCAGGGCAGGTTTATTAAAATAAACTCACTCCCCAGAAACAGCTCAGTTTGATCACATCTCAGATATTAACGATCCCTCACCTCAGTGCTGGTTTAGGGGACATCATGTGACCTACATGTGACCTTCTGGTCATGTGCTAAGAAGGTGTCATTGAGCAGGAAGAGGAAGATCATCTAAAAAAAACTTTACATCTTACATTTTAGTTAAATGATTTTTGTCTGATGAAGAGAAAGTGTTCTTTTTTTTTTTCTGTCTCTGCACAGCCAGCAACACACACCCATCCGCAGGTCAATATCACTCTACTTCAACATCCTGTGCCAACACCAGCATGAGCAGCGAAGTGTGGCAAGCCAGCAAATGAGTATTACTGATAAGTTGGACTTTCTGTGTTGAATTGTGTGGTGGATTTTTATCCAACATTGAACATGCAAAAATATGCATGTATGAAAGTCAAAAGATCGATAGCAGACATTTTGTGTTGTGCTGAACATTCACTGTGCTTTAAGCTTTAAACCTAGAGTAACGTTAAGTACACCCCACCCTGTCTGTGCAGAGAAACCTTCCTCCTCCTCCTCCAGCCAGCTCAGCTTCGGCGTCTCATGAATAATTAGGACTTTCTGAAAATCCTCCCCTTCCAGCAGGCAGTGGGGTTTCAGTCGGGGGGAGACTGACAGGTGGACCATCCGTGAGCCCATCTTGTCCTGGGAAGACCATGGAACTCTCCGGGATCTGTCGGAAGTCTTTGGTGGTGTTTTTACTGCAAATCGTGCTGATTTGCTCAGCTCAGGTGAGAAGCAGACGCTCCTTCTTTTCAGCCCTTCATCTGCTTGAAATAAAAACATCAAGGTCTCGGTGATGTGTTTATAGAGACATCATTCAACTTTGTGGTCTGCAATTTTTTTTATTGATATAAATAAATGGATTTTAAGCATCTCTGTGATGCCTAAAAGAAACTTTACATCTTACCTAAACATCACACTTGCACCCTTTTGGTCTCATATGTTAGACTCCTCTTGGAGTCCATTATATCTTTGTTATTCAGCATGTTTTCTATTTCATGCTGTCTGCACAGAACTAAGCTGATACTTTAATAATTGATTAAAACACTAATTATGCTGAATGTTTTTACATGCTCTAATTAGTTTTAAAATTTTCCTTCATACAAGTTTCTTTTTTAAGCTGAATATCCTGCTTACTATGTCAGGGTAATCATTTTATTTGTTGTTTTTAAACACCATTGCTGTGTGAGTCTTGAACAGAATCAATACGAGGTATGTAAATGTTAAGACTGGGTGAATTTAAAGAGAAAGTGTGTGCTATAAAAAGCTGTATTATTTATACAAGACTTATTTTTCATCTCAGTGTGTACACCTGGCACCAATAAGCTCCGCAGAGCAGCAGTAATCTGAACACATGCAGTTACTTAGGCAATATAATGGGACTCTAATGGGGAACCAGGTTGAGTTTCACGACCTTTCCCCTCACGTCCACCAAACAATGAGACTCTGTGTGAGCTGCCCTTCACACTAAAACCACCAGCAGCAGCACTGGATGATATTTACAGATTAAGTTCGGATGGAAAAAAAGCAAACTGAAGACTGATTTTTGGATTTATTTTTCTTTCTCTCTGTCACAGAGGGGCCCAGTTGGTCCCAGAGGCCCCTTGGGGCCACCCGGAGTAGCCGGTGTTCCCGGAGTGGACGGCATTGATGTAAGTTGACGTTTTGTGTCTTATTCTGTCACAGAGTTGAGATTTCAGAAGTTGATTCAGTTGGATTCAGTTGGTTCAGTTCCTTTCTGGGTTAATCAGCTCAGAGAACAGTGAAGCAGGTTTTCATTGGTTTGGAGCTTTTTCAACAATGACGTGTGAACAACTTCATCCTCAATACGTTCAAGTTCATTGTGGTGATAAACTCAAGTGTGACTGAAAAGAAGCTTCTTTCTCGCTTATGTTTGAATGAAACTGAAGAATTTCAAGCTTAACATGTGCAAATGTGATAACCCACTTTGATCAGCTCAAATATGTGTCACATTTGCACGGATAAAAATGTCTGTTTATGTTCACATGCTAATTGCTAACAAATGCAGGGCGACAGAGGAGACGACTCCACAGTGAATGGTGAACCAGTGAGTTAACTTTTAATCCGCACGAAATCAGATGATAGATCAGCAGTTAACATTGTGGAGGTGATGAGACCTGAACCTGAACTTCTGCTTCCAGGGTCCTGATGGCGATAACGGCAGAGATGGAGCTCCTGGAGCTTCAGGCCTCCCAGGAGCAGATGTAAGTGACACAACACTTCGAAATAATTGAGATTAACAAACGGGCGGGCTTTGGTTTGGACTGGTTGAGTGTTGACCAATGAGAGAGACTATACAGCTGCAGCCATCATTATTAAAGAGCTTTGGATCCAACAGCTGCTGTAATCCAGCCGATGAAAGTCCTGCTGGTTAAACTCTCCAAAGAGAGGATGTATTGAATCTGTGTAAGATCTGAGCTGGAGGACTTCAGACATTCAGCTGCAGTTTGTCTTGGCCCACCGCTGAAGAAAAGTGTGGAGGAGGAAAAAAAAAACATTCCCTGAAAAAAATCAATCGGACTATTTAAGGGAGTCTCAAGTAGCTTCCTGACAGAAACAGGGCTCTTTTTGTGTGAGATGGAGGGCTGCGCGGGGGGATCGGCTACCCAGAGAAGGCTGACAGGAGAGAAATGTATGCTGGGAAAGGCGGCACAGAATGGACTCAGTGTGTGCTGTCGGGCAGATTCAAGGTTTCAAGTGGACTGAAATAGTGAAAACCTTTCAAGTACACCAAGATTTTAGATTTAGACCCAGTTTGCACAATCATTCTTTGAGAAACTGAAGAGCATGTTGAAGAACAGATGATTCGTGCATGCCTTGAGGTGGAAAATTCCCCCTTTGGGTTTCTACCTTCATGGGACAGATGTAATCTACTCTGGTCACTGACTGAATATCTGCTATTTGGTGCAGCTGATTCCCGTCACAGGCAGCACGGCGGCATAGTGGCTCCACAACAAGAAGGTTGTGGGTTCTATTCCTCCCACCGTCCAAAGACATCATGTTTGTGTTAACTGGTGACCCTAAATTGTGCGTAGGTCTGAGTGGTTGTTGGTCTCTGTCTGTCTCTGTGATGGACTGCAGAACTGTCCAGGGTGACCCCGCCCTTCGCCCAGTGTGAGCTGGGATTGGCTCCAGAACCCTCCGTGACCCGGAAACGGATCAGAGGAAGAAGATGAATGAATGAATGATCCCCTCACCTTTCATGGTCTGAGAGTTATTTATAGAGGAGGCAAGTAAGGAGGAGCTTCGGCCGCACACCCCTTCTGACGAGTCTTCAAAGATGGACGCAAGCTTAGAGAGTCTGTGGGCGAAGTTTGGCATAAAGACCAAATTAAAAGCTGCGATGTATGGACTGCAGATCAGGATGATGCTTCTTCAGCTCTGGGTTTAGATGTGATGTAAAAAAAGTTGTGTAGTGTGTTAAATGCTAATTTACCGTGGTTTTCATCAGCGAATGACGGTGAAATCGTACGATAAATTATTTGTATTTGTATGTATTATTTATATAATACATACAATTAAATCTGTTCAGTAAACTATAAAACAGTTTGAACATATTTTGATTCATTTTCCGTTGAAAGAAAAGACCGGCTTCATGACATTGTGGGTAATTTGTGTTTTTTGTCATCCCTATAGGGGCCTGTTGGACCTCCTGGGGATCCAGGCCCAGTGGGCCCAAAGGGGGCTAAAGTAAGTTCACCATATCTTACTGCCAGTTGCGAAATTGTTTCCTGAAGCTGAATCTTCATTAAATCTAAATTCTGAGTCACAGACTTGGATTCATAGTGATAGATATTCATTTCCCTGCACTCTCTTTGTTTTCAGGGGGATCCAGGGGCACGTGGACCGATTGGAGAGCCTGTAAGTCCAGATGATCTGAGCACTGAGCACCGATCTGCTCTTTAAGTTACAAAGCCCTGCTGTGCTACACCCACAGGGACCAGTTTTTTTAACGTTCGAAAGATTTATTTCGGATTATTTTGACAACTTTCTCCAGCAAGCATGAGTTTCAATATCTGGTTCTATAATATATAGTCTTCTCTACATCGATCTGTCCGGGCTTCTGCTCACCAGTCAGTCCATGTTTTCTCTGTTGCAGGGCGTGGGACCTGAGGGGCTTGACGTGAGTATCTTCAGTATTATGATAAAATTTGATCTTAGCTCGGGTTAGAATAGGACGATAAACACAACAAATGCAGCGCTGCATCGCTGAGTAGTATCAAAAAACAATTAGAAACAAACTTTTACTGTGAGGCATTAAAGATGCATGTCAGCCTTGTGGTGTCTCTCCTGGAAAACAACCAAACTGTATCAGCAAATCTACTTATTTTGTTTGGACGTGTAATAATGTGATTCCTGTTAGATTATGTTCAGGAGTAATACTTTTTTAATGAATGAATGAAGTGATATGTTAATAAATGTTAACAAACATTTCACGAGCCAAATACATAAATAACCACATAAACTAAAAAAGGTCTATGGGCACGCCCACTGATGATGTCAGAGCACATTGACCACACCCCCAGTACACCTTTACATCTGCAGAATGAGTCTTTTTATTTTTGACTTTTATTTTTATGAGGATCACAGGAAACAGTCAGTGGAGTGTGAAACTAACTAACTTTACTGACAACTCTTTTTTTTTTTTTTTTACAGGGTATTCCTGGAACAGACGGACTTCCAGGCGAACTGGGCAAAGTTGGAGCCCCTGTTAGTATTTTCATCCATCAAATGTATTTAAACATTTAAAAATGTTGGCGCTGCATTTGTTTTAAGTTTTCTCAGGTGGAAGTTAATGAAGGAAATTGTGTATTTCTCACAGGGAGCAAGAGGCAAAAGAGGTCAAGTTGGTGCTGCTGGTCCTGCTGGGGCTCGGGTAAATATCATCCTGTCTCTACAGCAAACTGATCTCAGAGGAAATGAGGAAACCTGACTTTAATCTTTCAGGGAGCTGCGGTGAGAGTTTGGGTGATGATAATTGTAATGTCCTGTGTTTTTCCTCTTCAGGGACCTCCAGCTGTCTATCAGGGCGAGGACCTGGTAAGTTTGATCGCAGCGAACCTTTTCAATGTTTTTACTGTCTGATTTCAGATTCATATTTCCCACATTTCTTACTAAAAATGGAGCACACTCTTTGGAAATAACGTATTGGATAATAGAATCGACAGTGAACAGGTATTGGTTCTCTTGCTGCTCTTTCCTGGTGGCTTTGGCGTCACTGTCAGTGGAGCCCCCAGGTGGCAGGGCTCTTCCATGACCTCAAATAGGCTGTTGTGTTTTTCAGTGTCCCAACGCCTGTCCCTCTGGTCTGAACGGACACTCTGGTCTCCCTGGCATGAAGGTAAGTTGGGCATAATTTACCTGCACCATTCTTTAAAATACATTTAAATTAATTTGACAAATTATAAGGTTTTGTTCCTGCCTGTAGGGGCACAAAGGGGCAAAGGGTGAATCAGGTGAGCCTGGAAGACAAGGACACAAGGTAACATCATGCTAAAGACTTAGTTTTTAATAGGTGGAGAAAGAAAAAGAAAAGATGGCTGTAGAAATTGTACTCTGACATAACCGGGGCACGTTTGGTTTCAGGGAGATGAAGGTGACCAAGGTCTGACGGGGGAAGTCGGAGCTCAAGGACTACCAGTAAAAGATCTCCTCACACACACAGAGCTCTCAACACTCAGTCAAACATGTTAACATGGGACGTTTCTGTCTCTCTTCCTCTGTCCGCTGAGTGATTTTAGGGCCCCGGTGGACCAAGAGGCCTCCCAGGAATAGTGGGCTCCAAAGGGGACAGGGTAAGACGTTAATGGACACACTCATAACACACTTCATGTTTGAGCACAGAACACACAATCATTTTACATCAGGAGACACAAGGTGTCTTAAAGCGTTACCAAAGAAATGAGAAAATAAAAGCTGATAAAAGTTCCTGACCGTCTCTTCGGTACCTTGTCCACAAGAAACATCTATATTTTTAGGTACACAGTCAGATGATTTGATTGACTGGATGAATTGTTGTACTTATAATGGCAACAACTACTCAATGTTCCTCCAAACAGGGACCTCGAGGAAAGCCAGGCGATGTGGGTCCTCGGGGAGGCCAAGGAGAACCAGTGAGTCTCCAATTTATCATCCCCTCGATTAATTCAAATATAAGAGAGAGTGACTGAACTGAAGCTGATTACGTTTTTTAGGGTGATCCGGGCCAAAGAGGAGCCATAGGCGAGACCGGGCCGAGAGGAGTGCTGGTAAGATCCCAAACACAAATCAGACCCACAGCTCACAACACACCCCTTTACACAGTGTGTATCCCCAACAAACTCAACAACAAAATCCAAATGGAAAATCTTTCTGACAACTCTTAATTTAACAAGCTATCATTTTCATGTGTTTCCTCCTTTGCAGGGAGACCGAGGTTCACAAGGAATCAGAGGACTACCAGGGCCTAAAGGAGAAGCTGTGAGCACTGTTTCATCGGAATAAAGCCGCAATTAACTAAACAACAAATCCACCTTCCTACCTCCTGCCATAACATTTTACACTAAGTCCAACATCCTAATGATAATAAACCCTCTCAGCCTTCTTCTCTGTTCTACACAGTGACTCATATACCGGCTCCATTTAAATGTGTGTAGTATTGTATGTAACCAGCGTTATTGTCCGAAGGGTCTACCTGGTCCGGATGGTCGTGAGGGAATACCTGGGCTTCCGGGATCTAAGGTGACTTATGACTAAAGTTCTTGTTGCTGGAAAACAGTACTTGGAAGTGTTTTATTAGTTGGAAAGCCTGAAAGCAGAACCTGTGCTCTTGTCCTGTTTAATTCTTTCTGTTGCTTTTAGGGTCTTCCAGGGAAAAGTGGGGCTCCGGGTGACGCTGGCCCACAGGGACTTCCTGTAAGTGACCTCCGGCCAACTCGTCCCTCAATCAGTCTGTCAAATTCTCCTTTTTTGAGCTCAGGTATTGATGCTTGATACCATCATCTTCATGCAGGGGTTACCAGGCACCTATGGCCAAAAAGGACACAGTGGTTCGAAGGTACGACAACATTTAAGAATTCATTGAAAGCTACCACTGCCCCTGAAAGCCACATCTCGACAGTGGTTTTACTAATAAACTTATATTGTTGTTGTTTTTGTCACCAGGGCGTCACAGGTGATCCAGGTGTGGTGGGACTGATGGGTTCTCCAGGTAAACAAGTAAGTGTGAAGCCCAACGAATTGTTTTACATTGAACAACCGGAAAATCGATAATGCTGTCTTTGAAAACTTGTTGGGAAAATTGTGCTTGTCTCGTGTGTTTTCAGGGCGAGCGCGGTGAGCAGGGAGAGGTCGGACCTGTTGGACCCAGAGGAGGACCAGTGAGTCTCTGAGATCATTTCCATGTTAGCATCCTCAGCTCTTCAGCTGAGACTTCAGGCTTCAGCTCTTTGGCGTCAGTTTACAAAATTACAGCCATCAGATTTATAAACTAACATGATAAGGCAGAATATTTATCTTTTCACGCCGAAGTAACTCTGGTTAATGTTTGGAAGCTAATAAGAAGATGCAGAATTGTAGGTGGAGTGAGCTCCCATCGCCTATACTGTCCATTTTTTCAACAAGAACAACCACAACCATAACAAAAGTTCAGCATTTATTTCAGATCCTGTAACACATCTGAAGCTTCAGTTGAGTGGAGATGTCGATATTAAAGCAGGCAATGCTCAGCAAATGTTAAGATTATAAAGCTTTCCTAGATTAGAACTATTTCTCTGTGTTGCATTTGGATATATAAAAGCAATCATTTGTGTGTGTTTTTTTAACTTAAATTTAAAGTTTTCTTTCTCGTGTTTAGGGTGAACGAGGAGAAAGGGGACCTGAGGGGCCTCTAGGATCACCAGGAGCCAGAGTAAGACCTGACAGAGTAAAAGTTGGGCAGACCAGTAAATGTTTCATCTATAAACCTTCATAATTCAGAATTTGGCAAAAGACCAAATAGTTCAGACCAACTGTGAAAGAATTGAATATTATCACTAGCTGTATGTGTCCTCAAAGTGTCGGGAGTGTCTGAGACATCTTGTTGGCAGGAAAAGAGACTTTTAGGATGAGCGAACTAATTGAATCCAAGAGAACAACCAGATGGTGGCAGAGAAAGGGTGAACAAAAGCATCCAGATGAAAGGAATTCAACCAAGCATAAAATATTAAAACCGTTGAAAGCGGTGAAGAATTCAAAAAATCTCCAAGATGGCATTGAGCGTCTCGGGCGAAGTGCCAGCTGAACCTTTCTGTTGAGATCAGAGCTGTTCAGTGCTGCTGGAAAAGCTGGACTCTGTCAAACAAAAAGGTCAGTGCGCTGAAATCGGTGTCCGACCCCCAACACGAGGACTGTTCACCAAGGTAAACCTTCTGCTCTGTCAGGGAACTGAAACCTGGTACTGTGCTTTTATTGGAAAGAGGAAGGCCTTTATGAACTTCTGTCCCTGTGGTTCAGCCTGTAATCCGCCGGTGAGCGGGCATGAATGGCCTCTTGTTACAGAAATCTCGAAGCCCAAGGGGTTTTTCTGCAGCTCGGGGGGGAATCTGGTCAGGAAAAGAAGCTGAGAGAACTGAAAGAGCTCTCTGTTCTGCAGGAATGCCTCAAACTGGTCTGCTCACTGTACAAAGCCATCAGTACCCACATGTGCCCAGAGACATTTTATGGGGCGGGGGTGGACTGTCAGATGGTTTGTGGGGTCTTCAGGACCTTCCAGCTCCAGCTCAGTCCCTGTCAAGCTGGAAATGTTTTTCATTTTTCTGTCGATGCGGTTAACGTCACACAGTTGGTCTTGTGTTGTGACTCTGGGTGTCCATGTGAGTGTGTATATTTAACAGTTTGTGTGTGTGTGTGTGTGTTTGAACAGGGAGGCAGAGGTGATCCAGGACTGCCAGGACTTCCAGGCCCGGCTGGTTATCGTGGCCAGAAAGGAGACCGGGTAAGACGTGATGAATCCGGCATTCAGTCACGCAACAGAAAAAGCAGCAGCCATAAAACTGACAGTGAATGCAGCTGAACGCAGCCGAGGTCACCTTCACTCAATCGTGTCTCACCATTCTCGTGTCAAACGTCCCGTTTGCTGCCAGTGTCGTCAATTCTTTGGATCAATAGATCGGTGGAGTTAACTCGTTTTAGATCCAATTTAAACCCCACTTAAACCCCTGAAAGCCTGAAAAACCGACATTTTGAAATTTTTGTGGCGCTGCCAACATGGATCAGGAGGATTTCGTCCTTTGAGGAATAAAATTTATCAACTTCCAAAATCTGCTTTGTTCAACCCGATGCGGGGAAGCCCTCATATTGAGGAGAAACACGGCCAAAGATCAGTCATTTGCTCTGTTCCAGAATAAAATAGTGACAGTTGTTTTATATTAAATAGCTTCAAACATTCTGAATTATGAATTGTGCTGTTTTCCAGGGTGGAGTTGGCCTCGATGGGCCGAAGGGAGACCAGGTTTGTGCCATCAGTTTCAACGTTACATGCAGACATTTTGAATTGGTCCAACAGATTACTGAGTGTTGCGTTTAAGTGCATCAAGTGTCAAACTTTTGTTGTGCGTTTACTTCAGGGATCTCCAGGCGCTGAGGGAACTCCGGGGGAAAGAGGAGACTTGGTGAGTGAGCACTTCTCTTTCCTCATTCATTTCTATTTAACCTTTAGATGAAATGAAAATGGTGGAGCTGGTGTTTTATTCCACAGTGTCATCATATTTTCCACAAACTCTGGAGCGTTTGATGTTTTTATATTTTATGTCTGTTTTCTCTTCCAGGGAGAACAAGGAGAAGCAGGAGAGAAAGGATCGGTGCGTTCACGTCACAACAACTGGCCCATTTGAGCTTTGCCTTCAGTATTTCAGTTAAATGAAAGAATCCTTTGGAAGCTCCGACAGGCTTTTTTCATTCTCCTGAAAAAAAACAAAAATCACCTCTTTTCAAAGAGTTTTTTTTTTTATATATCAACACCGACAGTTTTAACAGTCATCTCTTACTGACACTCACAGACTGGCCCCCCAGGAGAGACTGGAAATAAAGGACCTGAGGGCGGCCGGGGGCAGCAGGGCAAAGAGGGCAAGGCGGGCCAAGTCGGCCCACGAGGCATGCAGGGCGACATGGGAATACCGGGCCTCCCCGGAGCGCAGGGCCCAGCGGTGAGACGTCTTATCTCTGACTACAGCTGTCACCATTTTGAAAAACCGATTCTCTAATTTACATACTGACAAAAGAAAAAGAGATGTTCCAAATCCTAAAACATTTGGGTTTTTACCTCAGTTGAACAGGAAGTACAGAACAAAAATGTGTTTCATAGATTTTCTGTGCTGAGTCTTCACCTCAGGGGAAAATAACGCAGGATATTTGCCCAGAAATGAACCAGGAAGAACAAATGACTTATCGGCGTCAATAATCTGTTTGTACAGGGAAAATCACCAACAGACACTCACATCAAACAGGTCTGCATGAGAGTAATGCAAGGTAAGTGTTTGTCATCTTCATTTGTCCACTTCAGGTTTCACACTTCCATTTCAAGAACCTTCAGACATAGAAAGGTTTTTTCTGTGGTCATCTCCACAGAGTAATCTCAGAAACGATCTGTGATTTCGACTTTGAGATGACACGACAGAGAGATGCGGACTAAAACACAACTCTGAACTTTGTTGTCACAGAGCAGCTGGCCCAGCTAGCAGCCAGCCTGAGCAGACCTGAGTCAGGTATCTCCGGACTGCCCGGTCCCCCCGGCCCACCTGGACCTCCAGGCCCTGCTGGGGAGAACGGTTTCCCCGGACACACGGGATCACGAGGACTACCCGGACTGAAAGGTCCGCCCGGTCTGATTGGCCGCAAGGGACCCAAAGGTGAGACCCACGAGGCCGGACTGGCTGATGGAAGCACAGCAACTGTCCAGAAAAAGGCTTGCTAACGTGGCGATCCGAGAAAACGCACGCCTTCATGTTATCAAATTGGTTTGTTAGGGTTTTTTTTTTTTTACTCGTGACGTTCCCTCAGCGCCCGGCCAAGTCCACCTTCATTTTAATGAGGGAAGAGATGAGCTGTGAACTCTGGTCAAAAATAGAAACTTCAATTATGTGTCTCGTCCCTGCAGGTGACCAGGGGGACCGAGGAGACAGAGGACCCACAGCGAGAGGACCCAAAGGATCACCAGGTGCCCCCGGCCTCCCAGGTAAAGGAATGAGGCGCCGGATTTTTGGACAATGTCCTCACAGACCGGAGCAGGTTTCTTATTTCAGATATGTCTTAAATAAATGTCTCTCAGGTGACCCGGGCCGACCGGCTTACGGGAAAGATGGCCGTGATGGAGAGAGGGGGCCCCGCGGTGCTCCTGGTATTCCCGGCGTTCCCGGTCCTCCCGGTCCGGCCGGTCTGAACGGGTACTGTGAGTCGTCACAGTGCGTCCTGCCAATGGTGGCGTCGCCGGTTTCGGCGAAGGACTCCAGCATGAAGGGCCCCAGTGAGATGTGAGCTGAACTGGAGGAGAACTGAGAGACTGGAGGAGAAACCAGGAGAGTTTAGACCATCTGGGTCTGTCTTTGTCTTTTCTTCGTTTTTTGGGGGAGGGGGGGGCGGGGGTTTATCCGCTCATTTGGAACTCGATTGTTTTTTCCATTGAAGCCATGTCCGTGGTGACGGATGTGAAGGCGGACACCAACCAACACTCATCAGCTTTTATGTCAAAACCTTCATTTACCTCAGTTTCTGTGCTTTCAAATTAAAAGTCGTCCAGTTTTTTAAGAAATTAAAAACTCGCCTGCCCCAAATTCACAAAACAGCAAAAAAACGTTTCTCTGTTATGTTTATGTAAATGTGTCAATATGCAAATTATACTGTTGGATAAGGTACGTTTGTTTGGGAGTATCTTTGTTGTCTTTCCCCTCCTGTGCCTTTTCCTCTAAATGTAGGATATGTGTGATGATTTCTGTCATGTCGACTGCTGTTTCTGTGATCGGCGGTCGGCGATGTGTGAAGAGCTCTCTGGCAGTTTTATATGACTTCTTATTTATTATATCGAGGTTTGACGCGACATCTTCAAGTTGTACAAAGGAGGAAATAAACTCATTTTGATAACCTCTTGCATGTTTTGTATGGACAAAACTGACAGGACTGAACAGCTATAAGATATTTTTCCTCCTATGTGAAACAATCCTGCTGTGTGAAGACGAAGTTTAACTATTTTGGTTTTCACCTTTCTACATATTTAGTACCCAAATTGAACTGACAGGCGGAAAAAGTCCAGACTTTATCTGAAGGTGGCTTAATTTTGCATCAATTCATGTTTTGTTTCAATTAGACTTAAATTTATTAGAATTTTATATTAAAGGCTGAACTCTTTACTTCCTGAAAGCTTTTACAGCCTCTTGTGGCGTCAGGTTTAATCTCAATAAACTGAACAGATCAGAAGTTTGGTGTTCATTAAAAGAGACAAAGTCCAACCGAAGCCACGTCAACAGCTGCGTTGGATTGAATTCAGAAGACAGTTCCAGACTTTTCCAGAAGAAAAAAGGTCCAGCTGAATCCAACGCCAGAGCAGGTGAGTGAGCGATCACAGGGGGCGAACATCAGCGGTCAGGAAAAACAGATTACTTATTCCGCAAGATTCCTGTCCTGTCTCAAACTCTGAAGCACTTCCGCCTCGTTATCTGAACTTTAAACTAGACCAGCTTAAAAAAAAAATAAATATACAAAAATCTGTGATGAGGATTCACAAACAGAGCAGATTAAACTCCAGTGAAGCCTAAATACGTTAAAATTGCCCTGAAGTTCAGAAATTGGACAAATATTCAGTTAGTTTCCCTTAAAAATGAGCCGCTGCAGATCCACAGAATATTTCCTTATTTTACATCTTTACATCTTTTATCTTTGTTGGAATTCAGATTATCTGCGTTGTATTTTGAAAATAAATCTAAATATTTTTCTTCACTATCTAAAAATCTTTAATCTTTAAAAACATTTTAGTTTTATGAAAAGGAAGCCTGTTTTATTAGGTGATTCTTATTTCTTGAAACTTTTTGCAGTCAAGTATTTAGAAACTACGATAAGAATTCACTAACATTTAAAATAACGACTCATTTTACGCACTTTTTTTTTTTTCAGTGTATCATTTAATGTACTCTCACAAGTTGGTGAACAGGTACAACTTTGTCGCTCACGGTACTAAATCACACATCCATTGATAGTATAAATAGCCAACCTAATAATAATAGTACACATTTTCAAATACATAAAATCATCAAGTATCCAAGTCTTAAGTTACGGACATCAAATAAAAAGGCATACAAAATATCGCAGACGTTGGAAGTCCAGTTTGAAGCACAAAAAAATAAAATAATAAAATAAAAACAAAATAAAAATCACATTTTGGATATGGCAGTTAATTAGTAAACAGAAGGTTTGATAGATAAAAGAAAAAGGTTTGAGTTCCTAGACTTTCAATTGACAAATATTGCAACAATTAAGCATTTTATATTAAAAAATAGTTACTGAAAGGGCATAAGTGTGTGTAAGACTTCCTGCACAAGACAAAGGCAACTATTTCTTTTTTTTTTTGTTTGTTTGTTTGTCTTTTGTTCCGAGTAGAAAAATGAAACACCTCTTCCAAATGCCAGCAGGAGACGACTCCCGCCTCGATTGCCTTTGTTCCACTTCGATTGTAAGGCATTTATGGATGAACCATCTGATTTTAAGGAAGGCATAACTCTTTCTAGTCAGTCTTGAAACGGAACCCTAAAGAAATAATAATAATAAAAAAAATTTAAACAGAAATGAGGGGAGATAATTGCTGACGGGAAATTAAAAATTTTGTTTGTTTTTTTTTTTTTTCCTTTTTCTCAGCACATTCTCAGCCGATGGAAACGCACTGGCCAATTGAAATCTTTGGGATGCGTTTGCAGAATAAACAATTAACTCCAACATCTTACAACAATACACAACTCAGTGCTGCCCTTCCTCATTTTTTTTCCTTAATAAACGGGCACATGACGAGGAAACATTTTAATCCCGGTTCACACAACTCGTTTTTACTCTTTTTTTTTTTTTTACTTATTTTTTCGTTTCTTGACACTTGATTTTTTAAACTGAAGAGGGACATTTGGATCATCACGAAAAAGCCTCCCAGATAATAAGCTAGCAAGGTTGAATTGAACTCCTCCATATTTTTTTTTTTTTTTGTGGGGGGGGGTTGGCGTGGCTCATGTTTGGCTCTACTGGATGCAGCAGTTATTGCGATGGCCGTTTGAATCTTTGAAGCGCAGGCGCATCTTTGGACGATACTTCTCCAGGTAGAAGAGCTGCTTGCTATTGAACGCTCCCCGACGCTTCCTGGAAGAGACGACAGGAAGTTAAGTTGACCAATAAAGACGACGCTTGTCTCAGGAGTTGTTTCCTGATTGATCCAGCCAAGTGTTGCTGGCCTGCTAACTCAATTAAGAGGAAAAAAAAAACAAAAAAAAAAAACTTCTTTTCACTGCTGGCCATAAGTAATTGAGCAACATTTGATGCTGAACATGCTGAATGTGCCCAAAACTGGTACTGAATCCAACTTCATTATTAGCCACGCACATTAAATTTAGGACTGACAGACACGAAGACTGAAAGCATGAACGCTAAACATTCTCTGATTAGTTGATAAGATAGCTGGCCTTGATTTGATTTTAATTATTTTCCCAAAGTGATTAAAGTACTTTGATTTGTCAGTTATTTGTCAGAATGAAATATGGAAATTGCCTGACACACTATTTGCGTAAATTGTCAATGAAAATCTCTTTATCTTTTTCAAAAGATAACATGCAGGACCTGAAAACATTTCAGTGACTCCGACTTAAAACACCCCCTCCACTGATTCACTCATCTCACCATCTGATAACTGAGCTATTTAAAAAGGTCTGAGTCATCCCTGCATGCTTCACCAACAACAAAGTCGTCCAGTTTCTGAGAGACATACAAAGAAACACAGGCGGATGATCGCACAACGACTGACCAACCAATACAGGGGGCGTGGCCAAAATATGTGTCACAGGTGAAGCGTCAGCAGACGTAAATACTAAAGATACTGAGAAAATGTTAATCTGACTGAGATTGTAGTTAACACACATCAGTTTGACCTGTGGGCACTGAAATGTTTTCATCCTGCTGGGAACTTACTGTCGAATGAACTGGACAGCGTCTTCATACTTCATCCCACATTCGATCAAGGCGAGTGCGACCAGAACAGGAGCTCTGTGGAGGGAACAAGAACAGCTTTTCTTACCGAAGGTCACAGATTTCAGAGCGTTCCCGGCTTCAAATTCATCTGACTTCAATTTAACACAGAAAAACTTCATTCACAACCTTTAAATTTGTGACTCAATACAATCAAATAATCAGTCTTATTTTAATGGCAGACAGCAGCTTCACACCAAACTGTCTAGTTATTTAAAGTCCAGATAGTTCCTGAATCTCAGATCTAAAACTAAGATTCTAAAATGTAGATGGAAACAGAACCAGTTTGACAGGTTGTCCTATTGAACTGATTCCAAACAAACAAAACATGAGTGATGTGTCATGTACAACAAGCACAACAACCAACACAGGAACCGTTTTACAAAAATGCCACGTATGACATTCGTGTCATTGTATTTGTTAATTTTCAAATTCTGACATCACTAAACAAACTGAGCCATCAACAGCAATGTTTTAGTCACGAGCTTTGAATTTTATACAGTAAAACAGCAAAGATTGCTTAAAAATGTTAAATAATCCTAATCAATTAAAGAGCATTCAAATTAGACTGAGGAAAGCAGATCAAGTTCGACACTTGTCTGTTTCTGTGACAGAGACTGGACCAACAGAAGGAAGCGACACTTTGATTGGCTGAATTCTTCCTAACAGGGATCACGTGTGAACTGTAATCCTGCCGGCTCACCTGCCCAGTCCCGCCACACAGTGGACAGCTATGCAGCAGCCGGGCTCCTCCCTGAACTTCAGCTTCAGCAGGTTCAGCCAGTCGTCCACAATCTGGTTGGAGGGAGGAGCTCCATCATCGAATGGCCAATCCTGGAGGAGCAAGAGGGAAATGAGGGAAGCCAAATCACACAACGGGATGAAAACTGACCACGCACGTTGGGGAGGAGAACTCACAGCTGAGGACACTTTGTTTACATTAAATCCATCCGCACTCATAAACTTTGCCAGTTTTGTAGGTTGGAACTCACCAGAACCTGGATTCCCTCTTTCACCACCAGGGTGGCATCATAGGTGGCCTCACAAACTCTGACTACGGTGGTGACTCCATATTTCTTCAGCTCCTGTTGAGGACGGACCAAAGTGTTGGTGAGCACAAAGACAGAGAAAGTGACAGATTTCTGGCATTTTGCTCTGATGTTTGTTGTTTTCGTCCTCTTTTGATGAGACTCACCTCAATGAACTTGTTCAGGGTGGCGTTGGTGGGATTGTGGGTGATGAGGAACCGCATGTTTTTGTAGGTGATCTCCACAGGGGCCGGTCTGTTCATACGAGCCATTGTGACAACTTAAAAGTAAAATCTGAACAATAACGAAACCCAAAAGTCTTCCACAGAGTAAAAACACCGATGTAAACGCTTAGTTAAAGTCGGAGGGAATGTCAAACACAAACGTGCCAACAAGCTCCCAGAAACTGAAATCCTCCGGTCTTCTTTGAGGTTGGCAAGGCTTCAAAAAAAAAGAAAAAGAAACTGAACGAAGGCTGCGACAGGCAGACGGGGAAATTTGGGGAGCGGTTGGCCGAAAAAGGGCGGACAATCGGAAAAGTAACTGAAAGCCCTCTCCTTCAGAATAAAACAAAAGAAAAGGAGGAAAAGAAAAAACAAGGCTGGTTCCACCTTGATTCTGGCCAGGCGGAAGCCGACGAGGGCAGTGTGCAGCGGGTGGAGTTACCCCATCCAGGCCGAGTTTTCGCTGGTTCTGGGAGGCGTCCCGGTCCTGCCAACTTCCCGGGATCCCTCCTGTGGCTCAAGTGCTTCGGATCGATGGCGAGTTTGGCCGTTCACTCGTCTGCATAGGCGGCGTGCTGAGCCTGGCAGTAGTCCCCACTGCCCTTCAGAAACTCCATAAATGTGTGACCCAGAACACCACAGAACTGCTGCAGGAGACAGAAGGACCAGCTTTTAGAGACACACAATCCAAACACACTGTGGGGCCTCAAACACATCACACGCTCTTTGTGTGGGGGAAAAAAAAAAAAAAAAAAAGACGCAACAGCCAATAAAGGTGAACTTTGTCTGTGAGAAACCATTTTTGTTTCTGTTTTTCGTTGGTTTCACATTTATCATTTTTCACCGACATTAATGTCAATTTTAAGAGCGCAGAACATCCAGCTAGTTGTTCCCGGAATACAGGAAACAATGTGTTTAGCTTTAACAGCTAAACTATCTATTCAGTGAAATATGATCAATTTAATACTCTCTGAAAGTTGCTACCCTGAAAAACATAATTGTTTTAAACGAGCAAGAAATATTTTAATTCCCAAGAAGCCGCAAGAGAAAATTTTTTTATACATTTACTTCATGAATAATTTCAGCAGTTAAAGAGATGACACCGTCTACAGATCATAAATAAAAACACATAAAATAACCATAAAAAAAACATCACTGTTTCAAATATTACAAAAGTTGAGATCACATTTGTAAATTGTTTTCATTTGAGACATGCAAATGCAGAAATACCGGCTCTGAGCTTCCATTTAAATTCAACTATACAAACAGGAACCAGTCAAAGAGGAAGTAAAATTCACCAAACATGAAAAAAAAAAACCTGTTTCTGTGTCTTTTTGAGTTTGTGGCAGCTTTTGTGCTTTCATATGCTGCCAGAAGCACAACAGAAGGTAGAAAGCACGAGAATGGCGATAAAACAATCAAGTCTCTGTGATTCTATTTTTATTATTCACGTTAACTCCTTCTACTCTGAAAACACAACCACGGTTGAGCAAGGCATCACCTGCCGTAGGAGTCTACGGTTCGATTCCCTGAAAGTCCACCAGCATTTACGGTTTACATAAAAATACTTCAGAGGCAAACAAAAGGCTGTCAGATAACTGAATTAGTGTTTCATCTGTTTCACATCGATGAATATTTTCTTTAAGCCCAAAACACTAATAGTTCTTTATCATCAGCAGTTTGCTGTGAGCAGAAATGTTTATTTATCTAATATTTTAAGTGTTGGAGACAATGTGATCATCTGAAATGGAAACAGCATTAAAATCCAGAGAGACTTGATCTAATCCGAGTCCACCACGAGGCCTTCAGCTGCTCTCTAAGCTGACCTTCCTGTGTGTGTCCAACCTGAAGGATTTTACTTTATCACAGATCCGCCTGTTTCCAAAGAGGATTTGTGTGTGTGTGTGTGTGTGTTTTGTGTTTAAAGGCCGGTGAAGCGTCCTTTGTGTGGCGGCAGCTCGGCCGCCATCATCGGCCGTTAGAGGCCTGCTGGAGCCGACAGGCGGCCGGACCTGGCGTCGCTCTCCCGGGGTGGTCGGGGTGGTGGCGGCGGTGATGGAGGGGAGGGTGGGGACGGACGGACGGACACGGACATCCCCGGACGGAAACCACCAGGAAAAATAGGCGGTGTGTTAAAATCTAGATTACTTTAAAAAGGCGTCGATTTCTATCCGAGCCGGCCGCTAACCCGGCGGAGGGAAACCCGCTGACGAGGCTCCGTGTCGGTCTACAGAACCCACCACTAAACGCGGTTCAGCCCGTTTATCATCCAGCCGGCGGATCCCGGAGGTTCTGGACCACGTCCCCGGCTAATCCCCCTCCAGAGCAGGCCGTGATTTCAGCCGCAAACGGGAAGGCCGGCCGGGGAAGACGGCGTCCTGATGTGGCGCTCCGAGCGGAGCCGGAGGGGCCGACGGGACACAAAATGGCAGCCGGGACAGAGACGGTACTTACTGGGATATGCTTACTCATTGAAGATTGTAGCTTAATCATACAGCCGGTCCCCAGAAAAAGGTAAAAATGGAGAATCGGTTCTCCACCATACAGTCCGCTGCTGTTTCTCCGAGCGGAGCCGAAGTCTCCTGGGCTGCTTCGGCTACTTCCGCCAAGCTGGAGAGAAACGGAAGAGGGCGACTTCCTGTCGGGCGCTTCAAAGTAAAACACCCGCCCCTGAGAGGATGAGTTTCTAAAAATTAAATGAAGCTTTTTTTTTTATTATTATTTAATTTTTATTCATTTAACAATATTTGTATTGATCTTCCCCCAATATAAGTATAAAATATATATAAAATCCCCTCACAGAAATATAAAGAACAAAAAAAAGATTAAAAAGTTTCAAGGAAGCTTTATTATTTATTTTTTATTCAATTAACAATATTTTAATTTAACTTTCCTTCATATCAGTTCAAAAATATATATTTGTTCCCCCTCACATCCTCCTGAGATCGTGGGGGGTAAATGAAGTGTTGGAGTGGTAAAGAACACATTTCAAAGAAAACATTTTTTAAACTTTTATAACACATGCACTGCAGCAGACAACAGGACAACATGCAGAGAGGAAATATTCAGGTCTAAAAGTTGGGTTAGGGAAATTGTGTTGATCACAGAATAGAATTAATGAAGAAAATAATCACATTTATCAGAAATCAAATTAACATAAGGTAATATTAATCTATAGGTATTGCACACATATTTCAAATATACATATTATATTTTTCATGCCTGATAAATAACAAGAGACAGCCGCAGAGGAGAAACTTGATCATTAGAAAAAAAGTCATGACTTTGAACTCGAAACCATATCAGAAAATGATTTTAATCCACAGCACAAATACTCGTGACCTTCACTCATTCTCCTTCTGTTAAACATATAATAAACATGGCTGCATCACACACAATAGTTTAACACCTTTGCATTGGAGGCCAGGAGTTATTTTGAAAGAAAGCTCAGAGCAGATCTGGTGTTTCCTTGGCTGAATCGGCTGCAGCTTGATGGAGGTCTGGAAACCCCACCCTGAAAATGTGAGGTGGTCTGTCCAGACATCTTCCCCTCAGGCTTCAGCTCAGGTGGAGACTGCTGAGGCCTGGACTGGGCACACCAGAACGCCCCCCTTATAAATAACCCAACAACACCTGAAACTTTCCCTGAATTAACAGTTTGTCCTCTTTAATTTCTGAATGGATGCACTTTGAAAAACGTGGGTGAACATTTTTACAAAGTTTATTACACTGAAAGTCTGAGAGGTCAGTTCATCAGGACCAAAATGAATCAGATCATACTACATACAACTAGAGGACAAATGAACAGACAAGCACAAAATCACATTATTTCTTTCATTGTCATTCATATATTCTTGTGTAAGCAGAACCAAATTTCAGCTTTTTCTATAAACTGTCTATAGGAATTACAGAAGAGGATTTCTTTATACCTTTTATTCACTTTTATAATTCACCAGTTTGACCTTTTTATATGACGACTTCAACGTTATTAATGATTTACTAACATTTATAACTGTTACTCTGCTGGCCCTCCATAAAAGAAATAAATTATGACTCTTTATCTTTATGACACATCCGCTTAATAAAAATCCGTCAGGTCAACTCGTTCAAGGTTGGTGAGTCATTTCCTGTCTAATCTGCAGGAGGCACATTTACATCACCTAAATGTTTGTCACATCACAACAGTCTGTAAATATCCCACGAGGTGTTTTATCATGAACCGATGAAGTTCAAATGAATTGTTTTATTACAACACATGAAGGAAGTATTCAATCCATTTATCAGGGGTTTGATTTTTAACAGCTTTAGACAACTTCTCTTTTTTCTATTTTAAAGGGTGGTTGTTTTGACAACCACATCTTTAATGCACATAACTTGTGGGATAGATAGATAGATTAATAATGTAATCTAACAAACACACTAAAGCTGCTCTTGAGGCACAGATAGAGACTTTGGTGATTAGGTTTGGGAAGAAACAAATACACTTTGTGTAAACTTAATACATAAATACAGTCTGTCTCATTTTCCATAATGACAGATACACAACTAAACAGCAGGAACACAACAAATTTTTTATGGAATTGTGATTTTTTTTTATTATTATTATTATTAAAGAAGTTGGGGAAACCGGAGCACCCGGGGTAAACCCAACAGGTATGAGAAGTATTGTGTATTGTGTGTTGTGTGTTGATGGCGGTGGTGTTGCAGTAGGTGGTTGAGTTGTTTTAATTCACTTGAAAGGCCTGATGAAAGCTTTCCTCACAGCTGAGAAAAATCTGGCCACTTTGGACTTCTTTTTCTTGGGTGGAAGACTGGGTGGCTCCTGAACACGCTGCTGCAGTAAGGTCACAACAACCTCATCAAAAAGTTCATCCTGTGATGTGGTCGCAACCCTCAGCAGTTCTGTTGGACGGTCGAACACCATATGGAGGTCTTCAGTCATGGTCTGGTTGAGTGCCTTCATCTTTTTCTGGGAGTCACAGGTGTTATTTCCTTTCAGGGCCATGGCTGACAGGTCCTGGGTGAGGCCGTTGATGTCTACCTCTCCAGACACATCGGTTATGTTGGGGACTTTTGTGAGGAGCCTCAGGAAGAGGGCAGTCATGAAGGCATTGGTCATCTCCTCCGTTACAGAAGAGCTCTCAGGTGACTGTGCTGTGTGTGTACGTTGGCCCTGCGCTGCTTCCTCTGGGATCAAACCCAGACTGGGGCCACGTCCTTCTGGACTGTGGGGAGTAACAGGTGCAGGCTGAGAGACTCTGTCAGGAGATGCTATCTGTGAGGTCACCTCATGACCATCAACCCCTACGTTCAACATCTCAACACAGACAGATTCAGATGGTTCTGCCTCACAAAGATGTGGTGTCTGAGGTGTCACTTCAGGCTCACTGTTGGCTTTAGGGGACTCTGGCTCTGGCTCAATGGCGTCCTCTTCTCCGGATGTGGACAGCATTTCTGTGACGACATCTACGATGTCGTTGAGTACACTTGACACTTCCTCACTGTGGCTCCTCTTATCAGATTCTTGTCTGTCCTTCCAGAGGAGCACCTTCTGTAGGAACCTTTCCACAGCGTCCTCGGTCATGGCGTACAGGACCTCAGGTGAGAACTTTGACTGGGCGGCCTCTCTCTTCCTGGTCAATTCTGGGATGACAGAGTCAGAAAGACAGCTGCCCGCTGAAACGATGGGCATCTCATCTGTCAGGCCAGCCGCCAGGTGACAGTACATTTTATCCACTAGTTCCTTTGAAAATGTCCTGAGCTCTCCGCTGGCCTTGATGTCTTCTATAGACTTGCTGAGACGTGCTGCAGGATCCTTTGTTTGGTGCAACATCTCAAACAAGCTGTCCACATCAGACTTTATGGCCTTAGCACCAACTTTGGATCCTGTGCCATTGACCCCCATCCTGCTGAATGAACCGGTAGGTTCAGGTGTTTGAGGGGATCCTGTATCCTTTTTGAGACGGACCATGTACTTTGGGTTTTCTGCCTTCAGTCTTTTCTTCAGCTCTGCCATCATTTTTTTGTACTGCTTCTTGGCAAAGGAGGAAAATTTGACTTTGTCTTTCTTCGGCTCTTCAACTGGGAGGCTTTCTAAAAATTCGTCCTGTGAAAAGAAAAAATCTTGAACCCTGTACAAAATTGGCCACAGATTAAAATGTTGACCGGGTGGGCTGGTCGTCTGGCTGCATGCAGCAACATTTTCAAAGTTTTCATAACGAAGATCGTCTATGATAACTTTGACTATGTCAGACGCTGCATCCTGAGCATCCAGGGAGATGTCAGACAGGGGAGACTTTTTCTTCTCTTCTGCTGCGTCTTGGTTTTCACTGGACCATTTAAGTAAAATGTTGGTCACAGCTTCGGTGGCTGAGTGGACAGAAATCTTTGACTTTACACTCAGCGGTGAGTCACAGTGCTCCGGTTCTTTGACTTCTGGGGTCTCTGGTGCCTGAGGTGCTGGGGTCTCGGAGACTTTCTCAGGTGAGGTGACTTTTGGATGCCAGCACTCTCCCAGCCACTGGAATTTCACCTTGTTCAAACATCTTCTCAGACATTTGGACACGTAAGACACCATTTGACCCAGGAAGCCGATGCTGGACACGGTGCTACTCACAACAACAGCCGGCTCTTCTGGCAAAACGGAGTTACGGAGGGCCTCGGACACGATGGACTCCACCTTCTCAGAAACTTCCTTATCAACTAAAGCTGTGAGCTGTGCAGCGCTGTCACATTTCACCGGCTCCACGCCGAGAACCTCAGCGAAGCTCTCAGAGAGCACGTCTCCCACATTTGTGTTGAGGTTCTGCAGTGTTGATTTTATTTTGCGTGCCGGTTTCTTCTTGTGAAAGCTCTCCTCGATGGAGGGAGTGAGAAACGAGAGGATGAAGGTACAGATGCTCTGGAGCATTTCTGTACAAAGGTCAGCCAGCATAGCTGCTGTGGCCGGGTCCAGGATCCCTGCAGCTAACAGGTTCCACTGTACTGCAGAGAATCTCCTCAGGTTCCTGCTGACGACGGGATGAAGAGCCTTGGCTGGGACGAGGGCAGTGTTGTCCGTCGGTGGTCTGGGTTGGTCCATTGTTTTCCTGTAAATGTTGAGTGGAGTTTGAATCCTCTCTGTGCTTGTAGATCGCTCTCTTGGAGTAACGTGTAGAATGGGTCAGATGGAGCAGGGTCAGGGCTACTTACTTCCTTCTGTGTGACGTAACAAAGGCATTCAACTTCAAAGGCATTTCCTGTCGCGCCGTCTCACTCACGTCACAGGGAGGTTAAGCCAATCACAGACTTAGATTTCTCTGTTGTAAATCATTGAATTAGTTTAAGCGTCCTGCTTTAGCCAAATGTTTGAATGAACATAAACGTTGTGATCGCACGTTGAGTGCCGCCTTTCCGGAACGTGTTGTTTATTGTTGCCATAACGACCACGGTCGCCATTTTACAAAGCTAATGAAGGGACAATAAAGCTATGCGCATTCATTCTTTGTAACTCCAAGTTAAGGTTGCTGAATTGGCAACGGTTACTGTAGCAGCTGAAGCTGAAGCTAACAGAGGCTAACTGCGGCAGCTGAAGCTAACCGAGGCTAACTGTAGCAGCTGAAGCTAACAGGGGCTAACGTACGTCCACCAACTACTTTTTATTTGAAACGTTTGGGTCGTAAAAAGACATGTTAAAATGATGATGCAGCCCAACTTTTTAAATCTCCATCAGGTTAGATGATGGTCTTACCGGGGACTCCATCAGGTAGCTGTGAATATCGATGTTTGTCACCTCCGGACGCTAAGTGGGATCATTTCTCCATAAAAACGAAGGGACAACGATAAAGACCAGCCGGGAGTTTTTCTCCGGTACATCCATCGTGATAAAATAATCATCTGACGTGTTGAAATAAAGTTTTCAGCTGATTACCGGACGGTGTTTTTTTTTTTTTTTAAACTGTGCCGCTGATTGTTTTGTCTTCCGGTGGGCGTGGCTTTCGGAGTATGACGCGGTGTGCTCTGTCTCTGAAATAAAACCAACCCCGCGTGTAAACAGATGTGTTCATCTCGTCAAATGTCCCTCTGGGACACTGAGGTTTAGATGGGTAGTCAGGTTTTAGTTTGTTTTCCTGGTGGGGTTCTTTCCCTCTGCAGCAGCACTTTGTTCGGTCCTGGTGCTTCTGTGTTTTTATCTCTCTGGAATAAAAACTTCTGCTCACATTTTCTTTCTGGAAGCACACAAACAGAGCCGCTGAGCTCTGCAGTCTCAGTTTATTTTTCTTTTGCATCACCACAAAAGCGCCTCTGAATTGTTCCCACCGGCAGCCAATGAGCTGGAAGCAGCCAAGGCTCAGTGTCCACCAGCAGGCCGCCCGGTGCCAGATTCCAGCTGGACTCCCATGGGTGTCGGTGGGGGGGAGGGGGCGGTAAAAAGAACCTTCCAATCCATCACTATTGTACCAGTTGTCTATAAAAATTAATGTGCGAGTGAAGCTCTGTCTTCACATGGCAGCGATCAAATTTCCAAAAAACTGTTCATGAAAGATAAAAACAAAGAAATGAATGACTCTGAAGATTTCAAGGTAACAAATCAACATCTAACTTTTTGGTTTGAATTCTGTTTCTGGCTTTGAATAGAGTTTTGACAGGATTTTGCTTTATTGTGTATTTGAACCTGAAGCTTTCAGACCAGTAACACTGCAGGTGGTTTTGCTGTTTTCACGAACCGTCTTCTGATGGACTCGCTGTGTTCTCCAGGAGAAAAGAAGCAAAGACCAGGTAGACGGCTCCGGGATGAGCCTGGGAAAAAGGAAAGGGGTGAAGGTCACCGGGAGATACGGGACTCATGTGGACTGGAGCAGTCCAGGACAAGGCCCATCCATCATCCACTCCCCCAGCAGCAGCAGCCCCATCCCGTCAGACACCCCCACCGTGATCTCCATCAGCCCGCTGCCTCACAGGGCCCCAGAGAGAGGGGACCACTCCGGGATGGACGACCCCTCCATCCAGGAGGACTGGACCAGGGAGGCATCCTCGTCATCATCCTCTCAGAGCAGGGTGTCCTACAGGGAGACGAGCGTCCCCAGGCAGACGATGGAGGAGCTGAAGACCATCCTGAGGGACGGTCCTCTGCTCAGCGTCCGGCCGAGGGACGAGGGGAAGCCGGGGGGGCCGTACACGTACCTCCACGGGAGCAGCAGGGATGGAAGCCCCCACAGGGCCTTCAGCACCTTCAAACCCCTCTCTGATGCTTCCAGAAGGGGGCCCAGGTCCACAGAGACCACATCTATTCAGCCGCCCCCCAGCGTGGATTCATCCAGCTCATTCAGGGCTGACGCTGACACAAATAGACGGCCGGAGGTCAGCGCGCTCTCACATGCAGCCGAAGGCTCTTGGCAGGAGACGAGAGCTTCTCATTCAGGTCAGTGACGCTGCGGATCAAATCTGAACGTTCATCCCAAATCTGGAAAGATCTTTGGCAGGTTTAGCTCTTTATGGCCGATGACAGATGGTTAAACTTCCGGTCTCACTTTAACATCTTGGTTTTGTTTTAAGTTAGCGTTTTAATTGTTGATAGATATTAATTATAATCCTTTATTAGGATTTTCACTTTGGTCAATAACTGGATATTTACCTCCAGTAGAAAGATGGACTTCATTTTCACAGGCTGATATTTTGTGCATTTAAAATAAATAAGGTTAAATTAGAAGTTAATGTTTCTTTACTTTACATTGTTACTGTGTAAGGTCAAATCTGTTGTTGAACGTTGTGTTACATTAGTATTTCTAAACAACTTGAAGTCTGTTCTATTTCTGTGCTGCCAACACACGATTACAGCAACAAGCTGACGTCTGTTTGTATGCACAAATAAAAAGTAACTTTATTTTGCTTTGACTGATGTCAGCAGAACTTTGAATTTCAGATGTACTGAAAGTAAAAACAAAGATTTTTAAAGTTTAGTATTTGTGGTCATCAGCTGTTCGATGATTCTGCAGATATCTCAAACTGTCTTCCTTAGGTAACGGGAACGAGACGGTGGAGTTCTCTGGGAATCAGACGTTCATCGCAGCCATGGAGACGATCAAGCAGCAGATCGCCAGAGAGAACATCAACTTTGTTCGCTTCGAGGCCACGGACCTCCACGGAGTGTCCCGATCCAAGACCGTACCGGTCCGCTTCTTCCAAGTATGGAACTCCTGTTATTCTGTCCTATCCCCTCTATCTGTCCATCTGTCCATCAGTCCAAAGGTCAATAGGTCATTATGGTTAGCTGAGCTAGCTTAGCATAAATATTATGGAAAACTAAAGTGGCACACTTTATTCTTTTATTTTTTTTACCAAAATCAGATGTGAATATTTTCTGTTTTTTGGGATGTGATATGTTGGAGGTATTTCCAGAGACCTTACTGATGGATGGAATAGAGTTCTTCTCATTAATCTTCCATTAAGAAAGAGAAATAGTTCTGTCGGTGTGCCGGTTCCCTTCCGCAGGAGAAGGCGGTGTACGGAGTCCCGATGCCGAGGAGCTACCTGGAGCTGACCCTGAGCCCGAAGAGCAACGAGGTGGACAGCGCGGACACGGCCAACTTCAACAGCGACGTGCTGCTGATCCCGGACCTGGGCACCTTCAGGGTCCTGCCGTGGGCCGAGCAGACGGCCCGGGTCATCTGCGACCCCTGCACGGTGACCGGGAGCCCGCTGAGGACCTCGCCCCGGCTGATCGCCAAGCAGCTGCTGGGTGAGCTCCGGAGTCTGGGCTTCTCCCTCCGCTGCGCCTTCACCTACGAGTGCTGTGTCCTGGGAGCTCCGGACCGGATCGGGCCGAAGACTCTGCTCTTCCCGGCCACCACCCTGCTGAGCAACCACGACCTGCCGTTCTCCCAGCAGCTGGTGGACGGCATGTACTGCATGGGGGCCGACATCGACAGCGTGGCCTCGGCCAGCGGGCCGGGCCAGATGGAGATAAACCTGCGGCCCGAGTTCGGCATCGCAGCAGCTGACAGCGCTTTCACCTTCCGCACCGGCATGAAGGAGTTGGCCCGGAAGCACAGCTACATCGCCAGCTTCTTCACCGACGACGGCCTCCACAACGCGGGGGTGCTCTCCCACAGCCTGTGGGACGCCAACGGCCGACGGAGCCTCTTCCAGGCCGCGGAGAAGGCCGGCGATCTGTCAGAGATCGGCCGGCGGTGGCTGTCCGGCCTCCTGACGCACTCTGCGGCCCTCAGCTGCCTCACGTCGCCGGGCCTCGGCTGCCGGAGCCACATGGCCAAGACGGTGCGTGACCCCCGGAGGGTGGTGTATGCCACCTGCGGCCGCAACGACAACTGCAGCTCCTTCAACGTCAAGTCCCACGGCGGCAGGGAGACCCACATCGATAACAAGCTGGGCTCCGCCATGGCCAACCCTTACGTGGTGCTGGCCGCCACCGTGGCTGCCGGCCTGGACGGCGTCCGCCGGAACCTGACCTCTGCGGACGGCCCCCCGCAGACCGGGGCCCCCGGCCGGCAGAGGGAGTTCCCCATCCCGGTGAAGCTGGACGAGGCCCTGGAGGCCCTGGGCCAGGACCACATCATCCGGACTAGCCTGGGAGAGCCCTTCGTCCAGTATTTCATCGCCATGAAGAAGTTTGAGATCGAGACACAGGAACTGGACGACGAGAGGAACAAGTGTCTGGAGTATTTCATCTGATTATCATGATTAATAGGAGGAACGGCTGCGTGACAGTAAAAGCTTTATATTTTATGTATTACTATTATTATTTCCAACCAATAAAATCAGAAGAAACGGCTGCGTGACAATGAAAGCTTTGTATTTTATATATTATTATTATGATAATAAAGATCTTCGATATTTTTCAGAGTCATCTCAAAATAAAGGTGTTTAAGACCCTCCGTGTCCGTGGTGGTGTTTTATTTCATGACCCATTTAGTATTCACATAATATGATATAATAAAGAGTCCCAGCTTTGAAGAGCCTTTGGGGGGCGCTAAAGATGCTGCAGACTCAATCTGGCTTTATTTTATTTGGCAGAAATCAGCTTTGTTGCTGTCACAAAAACTTTAATTCAACATTTGATCAAACACCTTTAATAATTAAGTTTTTTTCTCACCTTCTGTATTTACAGTGTAACACGTAGAAATGTAAACTTGTTGGTGCTGCAATCCACATTTTTACATGAACTCTCAAATGAAAAGAGAAATGTACAAAAAAAAGTAAAAGCTTGAGGCTGAATTACGAGCAGCCAAAATGCTTCAATGTTCAATAAATGTTATTCAAACTGATGGAAATGGGAGACGATGGGACTATTAATCCACATGTGGAGTTCTTTGGCAGAGCAGCTTTGGATTCTGGTCAGCAGGAAAAATTAATTGGTGTTAATAAAAAAAAAAAAAAAAACAGATTCCAGCTTAACTTTTAGAAATAAACACATTTAACACGACACTTCTGCCATAAGCAGCCCATCTGGGCTGAGGCGGAACCTTCCAGCTCAAAGATAGCCTCAGCAGTAATCACCTTTCCTTGTAATACATGATGAAAACCAAACTGTTTGTGTCTGAGCCAAAACAAATCAGTAAACAGCACAGAGTTTGCCTTCTACTTATTCTTGGTGATGAGACTTCCGACTCGCTGCATGAACCGTCCCAGTTTGTTGTCGGCGCCGCTGTGAGGCTGGTGGGCCGACTCGGGCCTGTTGGGGGTCAGGCCTGAGGCCCTGCTGGGTTTATCCAGAGGAAGGCTGTCAGTGCTGAGCAGATACTCGTACCGGCTGTAGGCTTTCTCCCTCCTCGTTTGAAAGATGGTGGTTCCCTCGCCATCGAGGGCGTTCTTTGAGGCCCGATCCGACTCTGCTGTCGGGTTCACCTTCCTTTTGCTGGAGCGGTGGGGAGATAATCTGGGGAAGGCGGATTTGGGCTTCTCGGTCTCGGCTGTACTTCCCACAGAGTTGTTCGGTCTGGAGGGTTTTGGGGACTGGCCTTTCCTCGCCACGTGCTCTGAGGCGCTCGAGGGATTGACGGATCTCGTAGAGGCTTTTCTTTGGAGAGGCTTCTCTTCCTTTTTGCACGTTTTCTTTTCATCAGTTGAAAGCAGCGATTGTACTTTCATTCTCATGGAGTTCTTTCTCTGCAGCGTCGGTTCCTCTCGCTGCTTCTCCGTCGGACTTCCTTTTACTTCCACGCTTCCTTCATGCTGAGATCTTGGAGAGCCCTTTAGAATCTTTTCAGATCTGGATTTGTTTCCTTCTTTCGAACCAGCTGAGCCTAAACTTTTAGCCTCCTTACCCACAGAAGCCAGACTCCCTCTTGCTTGCTCCTGACGCTGTGACTCTCTGGGTAAACTCCAGTTTTTTGGAGCAGATGTTTCTTCTTTGCTGTTGTCTGGACCGTTGACACGAACGTTCAAACCCTCCTTTTCTTCGGGGATCTCCACCAACGACTCCATCGGTCTCGGGTGCTGGATGCTCAGACTGCTGGAGTGCAGATGAGAGATCATGAGCGACGGGTCGTTGTGTTTCATGTCTACGTCGGCGCTCCTGTTTGGCTCGTTGACTTTCTGGAGGCCTGACTCCAGGCTGAATCCGTTTTGAGTCCTTTGGTCTAACTCCACCATGCTGTGTCTGACGTCCAGGCCTCTCAGTGAAGACATCAGTTTGGGTCTTTCTAGCGGGGGGTACATGGACCTCAGGGAGTCTTGGCTCTGCCTGAGATTGGCATATTCCTGCATGCTCAGCCTCTTCTGCCTTATCTCTTCCATCCTGGACTTTATGTCCCGAGAACGGCTGTGAATCAGCTGCGACTGATGCTCGTTCAGACCCGTGTTGCTGCTGTACGGGGAGATCGCATCACACGACGCGTCGAGAGACACATTCCTCTCATTCAGGTAGGTGTCCATCTTCCACCTGTGGAGTGATGTCTCCGAGTTGAACGGTATCAGATTCTGGTCGGCACCGTAGCGGTTGCAGTGCCGAAGCTGCTGCTGAGATCTGTGCGTTCGCAGCAGGTCGCCGCCCGCCCTCAGGTTGGAACCAGCCCTGTCGGGAGCAAAGGGCAGCCCGAAGTCCTTGGTCCCCATCCTCAGCCGGGTCATGGAGTTCAACTTCTGAAGTTCTCCACCATAACTGTGTCCCCGGATCAGACTCCCTGAGTCAGGAGAGTGAGACTGATGCAGCATCTCCTGGACGCTGAGGCCTCGGGTTAGCATGGCGGCGTTATTGAACCGATCATCCTGATGACTCTTCAGGCCCTGCAGCACTCTGGACTTCATGTGAATCTGGTGAATGGATAGCTGGCTGGAGTTCGGACTCTGCAGGGCCACGCTGTCTCTCAGGTAGTTCACCATCGGAAGCTCCCCGGACAGGAATGAAGGAACCGTGGAGCGAGCGTAAAGTCTCCGGAACTCCTCGTCGTACGAGCAAACCAGCTGACCGGTGACCACCAGGACCATGCTGATGTTGATCTTCTCGTACGACCACGTGAAGCTGAAGGAGAAAATGGAGGCTCAGTCAGAAAAAACCCAAAAAAAACCCACGGAGGTCGTGAGAGGTCAAGTCCTGATTTCTGCAGAGCAGCGAGAGTTCAGAAAGGACTCAGACTTACCTGTACGTTCCGTATAAAACCGTCCGACAGTCCACCAGGATGAACTTCTGCTCCAAACCTCCGTGAAACTTAGCCCCAGACCGGCACTGGTACTGCTGGCCCTGCACGGCCCGGACTCGGATGCTCTGACGGGCACACGAACAGAAAAACAAACTAATAACTAGAGCTAATCAAATAAGCTGTGAGCTCAACTCACTTACAGCAGAAAAATATTTCCACAGATTTTCTACCGTTGGCTGTCATTCCAGGAAATTGGCACAATCTTTGGCTTTTTTGTTTTTTTTTTCCATTTCCATTCATCAGTTTAACACACGCCTTTTGTAACAAGAACAAACTTGTGGATCGGTTTTTCTTAGGTTGACATTTTGATGTGGCCACTGGCTAAGCAATTTGCAGAGCGCTCACAATGCCAGAACTGTGCTGCATTTCTGCATTTCTGCAGCTCCACTGCTCCTTCGGCCTGTTGGAACTTTTTCCTGATGCAGTTTAACATGAAAGTCGTGAGCGGCAGGGAAACTCTGCTAAATGGCAGCGTTTTCACCAGAGACAGAGCAAATGTCAGACTTAATCCAGCTAAATGTCAGGCCGCAGGCGGAGCCAAACCAGAGGAAGAAGAGATGATGTTTGTCTTCAGCTTCTTACCCTGAGCACATGAAATCATTCACACATACTCTGCCGATCAGATATTCGGAGCATTAGAGGCTTTGGAGCTGAATTTTCATCATTAATGAGCAGAACTCCTGATCAGATAAAGATAGAACATGAGAGGAACCTTTCTTTGGAGAAGAAGGAAACATTCAGAGTGAGTTTTGGTTTTTTTTTCTGTGTTCTGTGCTACAGAGAGCAAACTGTTTTTGAGTCAAAGATAGAATCAGCTGATTCTGAATCTGAGGAAATTTTTAAAAACACAAAGAGATGAAAGAACAGAAGCTTTAGTTGTTGTAGCTAACTTCATTCATTTTATTTTGTTTATTGTTGACTTGGTTCACAGTTTGTCTCATTAATCTGCTTGTCCTGTTTTTCACTCACTCACAGATCTGCAGGACCAGGACCCGTCTCACCTTGAAGTCCTGGATGTTGATGCCGACCCTTCGCGTCATGCTGAGGAAGCTCCTGAGCTGAGAGTCATCCAGCAGGATGTAGACCACCACCCCCCGCAGGGTCGCACTGATGAGCTCTTTGAAAATGTCCACGTCGGTGAAGACGTCCATCGCTATGGCGACAACCTGGAGACACATGAGGACAGGAAGACACAGCTGAAGGCTGATCAGATGAAGTTTCTTTAAACCGTGGAATCTTTTGCAGATGTCAGATTGTGTTGATGTCTATGGGGAAATGTTCATGGTCTCAGTCTCTAGTTTCTCACTTTTAAAATGATAGCCCGGATCATCAGGACAGTGAGGCTGAGATAAGTTGTGTGCCTGGAATGAGGACTTGTCTTTAAGAGTCCCACCTGATATGGAGTGTGAGTGGTTAAAATGTCTCGTTGTATTTGAACCTCATGCTCCGACTTGACCTCGTCTTTGACTCTCATAAACTCAGATGACTAATAATTCACCTCGAGGCGTCATGGTTTTTTTTTTCTGCTGCTGCAAATCGCAAACTGCTGGAAACATGTTGTTTTTGTGTTATTAATTTTTTCCTTTGCATAGTTATTGCTGCCACCTTTATTTGATTTTTCTCAGTCATGTCTGAGAAATGTTAACATTGTTCATCTAAGTTAAAAAATAAATCATTAAACACTGAGCGGAAGTTTCTCTAAAATGAATATCAACTCTTATCTTAAATGAATCTGAATGAAGCGCTTCGTAAATAAAGATTTTAATATGTTATGTTATTGATCTCCTTTATCATTTTCATTTATGCTTAAATCTAAGAAGTTTGTTTCACACAAATGTTTAATTTGAATTCCATCCACATTGAGTTTAGGTAGGTGTGTATTTAAATGAATGACTCATTTGTAACTTGACTGATACTTTCTTTGTTAATGACAGTGAACATTTTGGATAACGAAGAGTCTGACAGGACCTGAAGAGGATTGTGGTTTTCTTCTTCACCCCTAAACTCCCTCTTTAGGCTGTAAACTATGTTGCCAGACTTTAACGAGCTGCAGCGAGGAGGCCAAACAGCTCCGATCTGACTCTGCTCTGACATGCTGATGTGTCTCTGCATGTTTATGCCAACTGCAGTCGTTCTATTTGTGCCGGGAGAAATAATGAGGAAAAAATAAACTTTCACTTTTATAGAAATAGTTTCAGATTTTTGTATGATTATCTGAAACCAAATTCAAATTGAACTCGATCTTATTTCGCTGACGAAGCAAACAAAACTGACAGGTGGTTTAATTTGCGGTGAATGAAACTACTGTGTTCATTGTGTTTGTCTGTGTACAAGCATGCATGGCGATGCAGGTCCACCCCCCCTCACCTGCTTGGCCTCCTGGATCTGCTTGCGTACGACCTCCTTGATGGTCGGCGTGTTGTGTCTGGGCGGGTGGAACAGCAGGCTGATGCTGGTGTCCATGCCCTCCAGCATGACGTCGGGCCAGCCCAGGTCCAGGTCTGGGACCTCCTCGTCCGACTCTGTTGGGAAATAAGTGGAAGGGCTGAGCTCGTCCGGGACCCGTCTCCCCTCAGGGCTGTCTTCGTCCTCCTCAGGGGGCAGCTCTGCATTTTCCAGGATGAAGAAGATCTCGTCCTCCGACAGGAAGTTGCTGATCTGCTCGGCCCGGAGGAACTCCTCGTAGGCCTCCTTGCCCCCGCAGAGCAGGGCGTAGATGGCCAGCCGGTAGGACTCCTTGTAATGCGGCTGAATGTAGGCCACATTGTTGTCGTCTTTGAGGGAAGACAGGCAGGACAGATTGGACTCCATGGGTCTGAATCTCTGTGCAAACCTTCAGACGTCTCCTTTAGTTTCAGAACGACTGACGACCATCCTGCTCAGAGGAGGAACCTTCCTCTGATGAAGCAACGCACACTGGAAACCTCACTGAGGAACGAAACAGGCAGTTTACATATGTGAAGCTGAAAGGTGAGAACCAGTCGGCCCAGTGTGATTCACCACAAGAAGGTAAACAACAGGAGGCATGTGGTGACGTTTTCACTCACTTCAGGACAGAAATCAGCCGAAACAAGAGTTCAGAGAGCAAAACAAACTTACTTCATGGCTGGAAAAGGAAACCTGCGATTTCTGTGCAAACCTTCAGCCTGCAGTCAGCCTCGGAGTCTGTAGCTTCTCCTGCATGAGCCGACAGCACTAAGGTGTGGATTTGAACTCTCTCTGCATAAAGAACAGCCTGTCAAACCTGCCCTGTTCCCTCCGCTGACAGGCCCCGCCCACCTCGGCTCACCTGGCCTTCAGCAGCAGGAGCAGGTTTGTTTATCCGGTTCAGCTGAGCTGCTTTACTTTGGGCTTTAATTCATTTCGGCAGCCTGAAGAAGACACTCAGAGACAACAGGAGGTTGATCAGTGAAGTTTATTGGCAGCACAAAGCGTTGGGAGGGAGAAACACAACATGTCACAGACGGACAGACAGGCCTCTCTGGTTCAGGTGGACCAGATCAGGATCAGCTGATGTCCACAGAAACCTCCAAACCATCAAAGCTACCCGAGATTACAGTAGCTTCAAGGACTCTGGTTCAGAACAACTCTGGTTTTATACCAAAAACGTTCACATCTGGAAATACGCTGACTTCAGTAAAGTCGGTCAGAAGGAGATCTGCACAGGAAACTGTCTGTCTCTTCAAAATAAGACCGTCTAACCTGCAGGTTTGTTAAACAAAAAAAAACAAAACAAAACAAAACAAAACGTGTTTCCAGTTTGAACATGAATAAAATCTGAGTTGTAAAAACCAGAATGTTCATTTAACATCCGCAAAGAAACGAAAACATTCCACTTTCCTGTGAAGCGGAAGGTGCAGCTCTTGAAACACTGAACGTTAACGTCAACCCTGGAACTTTTATTTTTTGGAGTTTTTTTTGCTTTTTTTGTTTCCAGTTGAACGACAGGAAGTGACTGAGAAGGACATCTACGTCAGTCACTGTGAAAGTCCTCCTGTTCTGGGTTAGTTTGAGTCCGGAGCGAGCGTCGGTGCAGTCGGACCTCTCACAGTGACCTCATCTAAATAAATACTTTCACACTCACATGCTCTGACGTCACCACCTCCCCCACCGCCGTGTTTCACTTCCTGGGTGGGGTGGGAGACTTCATGAATCTGGGGGGTGTTGGTGACTTGACGCTGCGAGGTGGAGTCGGGGATTTGGGGGTCGGGGTTGGAGATTTGGGGGTTGGGGTGGGGCTCTTCACGGATGGCGCCGGGGTTTGGGGCTTGGAGGGCGTGGGGGTCGGGGTCTTGGAGTGGGGAGCCGGCGACTTGGGCGGCATGGGCGTGGTTGCGGGTGTAGCAGCAGGCGTGGCCGTGGCCATCTTGGGGTGTCCCAGTTTTGGCTCGGGGATTTGCTCGCCGTGCTTGTAGACGCTGACGGTGATCTCCACAAACTCGCCGCCGTACTTGTTCCGGACGTTGATGCTGTACTTGCCGGAGTCGTCAGGGGTGACCTTGTTGATGACGAGGCTGGCGAACTTGCCGCCGTCAAACGTCACCTTGGTGTGCTCGTTGCAGGTGACCTCCTGCTCGTTCTTGAACCAGGTGACCTCGGGGGTCGGCTCGCCCCACACGGTGCAGGTCAGGCTCAGGGACTGGGGGGAGGAGGGGTTCAACTCAAGTCAACGTTTATTTTTAGACACAATGTGGAGGGCAGAGAACACAATCCAAGAGCATTTCAAACTTCTCTGGTATCTAGAATAACTTGTTTGGATTTCATAAATATGAACAATCAATAAGAGCAGGACGCGGCTCACAGCTCTTACTCTGAAGTTTAGTTCCAGCACTCAGTCCTCAGGAATGCTGTTGGGGAGGAGCGGCTCGTACTACAAGTACAGCCACCTTTGACTTCCTCACAGCATCAGAGTAAACAAACAGACCATCAGCTCACCTTCTCCTCCATGATGGTGACCACGTCAGGCAGACCGCCAACCACTCTGCCGCGGTCTGAGGAGAAACAACAGCAGACACATCAGCTCAAAACGCCGCCGCAGTTAAAACATCAGCATGTTTGCTCTGTGAGGTGAAGCGAGACTCCACCTGTTTCAGTGTAAACAGGGTGGAGGACTTCAGACAGACAGAGCCTGACTTTACTTTCTTTCTTTACTTTCAGATCTGTCTCTAACAGCCTCGGGGTTATTAATATTAATTATAATAATAATAAATACTCACTCTTCTCAGCAAATGCAGCTGCCCTAAAAAAGAAAAAATAAGAACAACATGATTAATATTTGAGTTAAACCCAATTTAAAGAAAAAATGCTTCAGCTTCTGGTGACTCACTTCAGTCTCAGGTACTCCTCATAGGCGTCGGTGTACGCTGCAGAGGGACAGATGAGACAAAGAATAATCAGGGAAATTAATATGAAAATGTAAATGAAAACTAATTAAAGAAAATGAATACGGCCACCCAGAGGACACTTGTTGCCCACCTTGTCCAGAAAGGTCGAAGGTCCTGGTGTGGGTGGTCACGCCGTCGAAGATCTCCATGGTGTAGTGGCCCTTCTCCTTGTCGGAAGGGTCGCAGATCTGCATCCAGGCCATTTCTGCCGTGCCGCCGATCCTCATCTTCTCAGAAGAGGCGATCTTGCTTTCCCTGCAGGGGAAATTCATGCTGATGCTACAAGATCAAACACTGAGATGTCTCTGCAGGAACGAACCTGCTTGGCCATGTTCGATTTAGTCCGGATTAAGTTTTACAATACTGAATAATCCCGCTCCACAGGACTGCGGTGTGTTACATAAAGCTTCAAGAATGGCCGACATCTTTCACACGACCTGCTCTTGGTGTTGGGTCCTAACGGGCAGGTTTACTCTAAAACGAGTGAAAAGTGCTCAGACTGTACTTGTGTTTCCAGACGGTCTTCATCTCCTCGGTGTAGTAGCTCATGTAGCACTGCAGCCTGATGCCCTCTGGAGTACACTGCAGCACCAGATCAGAGGCAGAAGCTCCTGAAACACAAACAAACGCCACACGTGCGTCATAGTTGTGTGTTGTTCAACTAACATTTTAGCTGTCAGTGTTGACTACTGTGTTAAGACTCGGGGGAGTTTTCACAGACGGACACAGTTGGACCTTCGGGCCAAATAAAGTCAGAGCAGATTAAGCGACAGACTTTAAGTGTGAGCGGATCGAACTCACCCGCGATCTTGGCGACGGCGTTGATGATGTCATCGAAGACTACAGAGCAAAGAGACAGGAAGAACACGTTTTAAATCACAAGTTGGCAGAAACACTTTTACAGAAGAACAAATCACAACACAACAGCGTACAGCATAGCGTAGCGCACAATAACATAACATGAGGACAGCAGAGAATCATATTTGACCCTTCTTCATATTTTTTATTCATGGTGAAACAAATTCTGATGAATAAAATCTGACCTTTGCCTGAAATGTCAATCGTGGATGTGTCCTTCCCTCTGTCGTCACCGAGCACAGCCTTGAAAACTCCCTGATCTTTTCTGGAGAACTGAGAGGAGAAACCTCAGTGAGTCAGCGAAAAGGAGGAAACCCGCTGCTCTGAATACAATTATTCCAGCAAATACAAAACAGTAAACACATTTATTGAACTAATTAGGTAACTCTTTGAAGACATGACAGTTGAGTCAGCGGAAATCCATCCAGAGCTTATTCCGTCTTAAGAAAATCAGAAAACGCAATGTTGAAAGAGCAGATGATTGATTGATTGATAGGTTGATTTATTATATCACTAATGATTCATTCAAATTAAACAGCGCATCTCTCATTTTTTTTTTTTTTTGCATAAATTAATTCAGTCAACATTAACTTTCCTGTTTGACGCTGCTGAGTTAATATTTAATAGTGACGCTGCAGTCGTTACCAGAGGGAGGGGGAGAGCGCAGGCTCCGGACATGACGTTGGGGGGGGTCTCTGGGACGATCTCATCGTCCTCTTTGTACCAGTGGAGAGTCGTCTCCTTCTTCACGTTGGCCACCTGACACCAAATCAACCCATACACACTTTAGATTCATTTAAACCCCCTTCACCGAGGCCATCGGATTTATGTATGATAATAATAATAATGTCACCTTGCAGGTGAGCAGAACAGTACAATCCTCAGTGACGGTGAAATACAGATACTCAGAGAAATGTGCGCCTGAAACAACAAAAGACAGTGTTGTTTTTTTTGTTGTTGTGACATTAACGGATCACTTTTGTTTGAATATTTGTGTTTCTTGCTCGGTACCTTGTTTCCTGATGTGCTCTTTCCTCTGAAACTCGGCCTCCTTGAGAGCAGCCTTGAAAACTGAGAAAAGAAAAGACAGTCACTCAGTCAATCTGCTGTCATGTTCAAAGTGTTTCTGCGCGTTTGGTCCTTTCAGACGTGATTTAGAAGCCTCACCGTCTCCCACCAGGACCAGGGAACTCTGGGCCTTGGCCTTGCCGTCGTGGATCTGGACGGTGTAGGTGCCCTCGTTGGCTCTGGTGAACTGATCCACGGTCATCTGGACGATTCCTGTGGCCACGTCATGGCTGAACTTATGACCCTGAGAGGGAAACCAGGAAAAACATTTTTAAATTAGTATTAATCAGAACTCAGTTATATTTAAGTCATTGACATGTGCAGGATATTTATATATTTATCTAAATAAGCTAATTTCAATGTGAACTAAACATTAATAAGTCTGATTTAGTTGTTGTTTGTTTTGTTTTGTTTTTTTAAAAACATCCAGAGGATCATCGGTGCTTTGCTGTTTCATAGTGTCATGATCATCTGGAGGCTGAAGCACTGAAGATGTGTGTTTGTTTATTTGTTTGTGTTGTTTTGAGCTAATGAGACAACTCAAACAAAAGTGGAAAATAAGCCCGGAGGCCTCGAGTGGAAAAGTTCAAGGTTAAAAGGTACATTAAGCCTAAATCGGTCACTTAGTGGATCCATTCCTGATGAAGGTTGTGTTACCTCCCCACTGGTGACCTCCTTGTCGTTGACTATGAACCTGTAGGACACTGCGGGTGACAGTTTGACCGCCTGCGCCCAGAAACGAACGTGACCTTTCTCCAGAACCTCATAGTTCAGGCCGTGTTTCAGAGGAATAACTGCACAAAGACAGAAGGGAGGAAAAAGAACACGGTTATTGATATTTATCTATAATTCCTCAGTACGTGACATCTGAGATCTGCTGCCTGTGTACGACACTCACTCGGGTTTCTGATGGCATGGCTGAGCTCCAGCATGGTGTTCAGAGCTGCAGAGAAGATTCAAGAAAAACATGAGAATAAAAAAAACAAAAACAATCAGAGTTCTGATTTCTGCCTCGTCTGATGACCCACCGTCTTCGGTCAGCGTGTGGCTGGACGAGACGCCGTCTGTGTCGGTGACGACCACGGAGTATCGGCCCAGGTCGTCCTTATCAGGGTTGGTGAAAATCAGCCTGGAGCTGTGAGGCCAGTCAGGACAGATTTTATAATCAGACCACGCTTCTTGTAAAGGAAGCTCTTAATTTGACATAAATATATGTACATAAGCATAAAGAGACAGAATCCTGCACAGTCAAACTGACAATAGACTTAATGGAGATCAAAGAAGATTTAAAGGTGATAATAATTTTTATTTTTTCAATCCTCCATGTTTTCACCTTCCTGTGTCTGTCTGCAGTCATATCTGCTGCTTGTTTCATTTTCATTTGTTTTACTGGTCATCACTTTGCAAACTTTTTTTTTTTTAAAGGTGCTATATAAATAAAGTTAGAATGTTTTTTTAAAAGAATCTCTAAAATATAAATATTTTTCAACTCATCATCTTGGAACCTGCTGACTTAACCAAATCATACTCTTTAATTGGTTAATTCTTTAAATAGATGAAAAATCTTGGATTTGAATGGATTGTGTGAGTCAGCAGATCTTTCACAGCTGCAGCTGAAACTACAGATTGTTCTGCTGTCATTAGTAGAACTTTTCTTTTCTGTGATTCCTGAAGCGACTCTGAACTTACGTGCGTCCCTTCGTGGTGACGGCGAGCCTGGGGCAGTCGCCGATAGGTTTGTAGTTCTTGGACCACTCAAACTTGGACGTTTCACAGATCTCACAGGCCTCCAGAGACAGATAGATGTCTCCGGTTTCCTCGTCCACACCGGCCACAATCTCTTTGGTGCCTGTGACGGTGAAGAACAGAGCTCAGGTCCACATTTGGCATCAGGAAGAAGATCGTTTCTTCTTTTTTTCATTTATTCAGTCTATTGTCTGCAAGTATTCCATCTTTAGGTGAAGCATTGTAAAAACATAATAAATAAATTCATATTTTAACAGATTTATAATGTGGGAATGAAATGTATCATTCGATAAATATCTGCTGCATTTCAGTGCGACTGTGTGAGTTTGAAGAGCTGTTCCTGAGACACGATCGAGCTGTTACCTGGAAGAGCTCTGGCGCAGACGGGCTCAGACAGCTGAGAGGCTTTTCCAACACCTTTGGCGTTGACAGCACGGACTCTGAAGACGTAGAATTGTCCCTCCTCCAGACCGCTCACCTGCAGGAAACCACGGAAATGTCATCACAGGGAGAGGATGATGGCGGCAGCGTTCAACAAAACTCGATTACACTCTAAGCTGCTGGTAGGAAGAGTCTCCTACCTGCAGGTAGCGATGCTTCAAGGCCTCCTCATTCAGAGTAACAAACTCTGAGGAGTCTTTCTTGGCCATGTCCACGAAGTACCCGGTGACGGCACTCGCCCCGGTGTAGACAGGAGCCTTCCACAGGATCACCAGGGAGTGACTTCTGACCTCGCTGAAGCTCAGGTCGTAGGCTGGGCCTTGATGTGAAAAATGTAATTAATAAAATGAAAACATTCAGGGCTTCACTGCTCCAACAGAAAGACGTGCGGATACCATCCTGTGGTTAGTAAATTACTCTCACCTGGGACCTCCGCGGTCCAAGCTACACACTTCATGGGGGCGCTGGGAGAAGATGGCGGGCCGACGCCGGCCATGTTAGCTGCCTGGACTCTGAACTCGTAGAAGGTTCCCTCCGTCAGGTTGTCGACCTGAAGACACAGAATGGGCGTTTTTAACGAGGAGATGATGTGGCGGGCTACAGGTGGCGTCATTTTGATGCCACTTACGGTGCAGATTCTCTCTTTGACGCCCGTCAGGTTGACCTCGTTCCAGACCAGAGTGTCGGCGTCGCGCTTGCTGATGTAGTAGGCGTTGACCTTGGAGCCGCCACAGTGTTTGGGACTCTTCCAGGCCAGAGTCATGGAGGACCCATCGCAGCTCAGCAGGGTGATGCCAAAGGGAGAGCTGGGAGTCGCTGTCAACGCACATTTACTTTTTTAATTTAAATCCAGATCCTAGATATTATCCTTTATTCAGGGAGGTACAACCAGTTTGTGGTTGGTTTTCTCTTTTGGGGGGTCGTTTCTTGTCATTATTATTGAACAGGACAGTTTAGAGCAACAAGAAAATCGGAAAAAGAGAAAGGGAATTACATGCAGCAGACTCCAGTTCAGCTGGAGTTTGTGGTTGTGTTTAACAAAAAGCAGTGCACTGCCACTACAGCGTACAGTGACAGAGTGAGTGTGCGTTTCTGTGAACGAAGCACACAAATGGAAGTGGAGTGTTGGGAAATCGACATAGAAATATAATACATACCATACTCCACCCCCCCTCCTGCACATACCAACGAAGAGCAATGCTTTCCATCAGTTTGAAAAACCTGTCCATACTTTATTCATTACTGTTGTGACTGACTGTGTGAACATAGTTTGGTATCTCACCGAGCGCTGGCTCCACGGAGATGGGAGTCGACTCCTGGGACTCCTCACTGAGGCCGAAGACGTTGACGGCTTGGACGCGGAAAACGTAGCTCTCTCCGGGGATCAGGCCGTGGACCACGAACCTGAAACACAGATGATGGACAGACCATGTCGTTCATTTGTGCCTCGTTGGGGAATGAACTTTCCAAACAGACTGTAGTTGATGAACAGAAGTTTTTCCTCATCTTCATGAGAGAAAGTGGACATTTTAAGCGATGCATCATCTTATTTTCGACGGCTGCGGAGCGGCAGCAGGACTTTGTCAGTTCTGGACTACCTGGTGTGTTTGAAGGGCTTGTGGTTGCAGGCGAACCAGTCCTTGGATCCGACGACGCGGCCGTCGATGTAATATCCCATCAGGTGTTTCAGGTGTTTGGGAGCCTCCCACTGCACAAACACAGACGTCTTGGTGTTCCTGGTGGCAACGACCTGACCGGGAGCAGAGGGGACGCCTGTTCACAGAGACAGAGGAGCCATCGTTAATCACCCATTCATCAAATTCAATCCTATCAAAACTAGATTTATAGCTTTAATTCCTTTTATTGGTGAAATTGGACATGTGTGAGCTGACCATCACATATTCAGGCTCTTATCCTGAGGTAAGTCGAGGAGATGTGGATGCATTTGGCTTTGATTAAAAATCTGATCTCAGTTAGAAATGGTCAATGGTCACAGAAAGTGAATCATTCATAGAAACAGGAAACTCACTTCAGGTGCTTCAGGTGTGACCTACACATGTAAGACATGCAGTGTGTAAAGGTTGTGGTGTGACCCTGTGAGATTATTTAGACACAGCAAAGACAGGATTTGATTGAAACGCTGTTGTGCCTGCAGTTAGAAAACAAACGTGATGTTACGGAAATGATTGATATCTCCATTAAACAGTACGCACCGACTGGAAGCTCAATTCCTGCAAAACACAGCGACTCATTTTGAACAAAAGCAAAAATTCTAGCATCTTGTGTTTGCAGATAAAAATCACATGTTTGCAGCTGAAAAGCATTTAGAGGTATTTGGAGAAAGTTTCTCAGTCCCGGCAAGGACAGAAGACATGACAGCTCAGAAAGACTGATTGTGTAGTCCATATTTTTATAAAATATAAACCAAATAGGTTTAAGTTGAAACTATGAAATATTGAACGGCCCCTTTTTTGTTTTTCAGAGGAAACCTGCACAGCACATCTAGTATTTAAATGAAACCTTCATCAGACACTTCAGAAGCTTCATGTCTTCCAATTTCTTCCTCTTTGTTTATATTAAACCAACCAACAACTTTATGTCGGGAATAAATTCAGTCAGCACCCGTTGACACAGCCTCTGATTTTGAACATTATACAATTAAATTTTTACCCAAAATGAATATGAAAATGCTGTATGGGTGTATGTGTAACTATAAACATGACAGTGTGTGGATGTCTCTGCAGGTCCCAGCCCTTACCATCCTGGTCAACCTTTTGGATGGGCTCGGAGGGCGCAGAGGCCTCGCTGGAGCCGTGCATGTTGACCGAATACACTCGGAACTGGTACTTTTGCCCGTCTTGCAAATCATAAACCGGGTAACGGGGGGAGTGCAGTTTGACTGCTGTGTTGATCCGCTGCCACGCTCCAGTGCCTGCTAAGCACTGTGGGAGAGTCGGGGAGGGAGGGGTGAGAAGGTACAGCCATCTGCGACAACCTCATCAATGTAGCAGGAACACAGCGAGCAGCTTTCAGCTTGGGGAGGATTTACTTTTTCACAGTTGGGGCTAAGGTTAGTTTTAATGAGATGAAAACTGTTTTGTTTTTTTGGGGGGGGACATTTATAATTTTCATTGTAGAATAATAGCAAGACCTGCTTAAATCCAAGTATGAAAGATAAACACGTATTTAAGTAAGAAAATGAAACTTTAGAGATGGAGGGCCGAAGGTGAGGCGACACACACCTTGTCGATGACGTACCACAGCGGAGCTCGTCCGCGGGGGCTGGGGGGCTTCCAGCTCAGCACCACGAACGATTTGTAAATCTCTGATGCATGCACGTCGGTGGGCTCCCCCGGGATAGTAACGTGGCCTAGATTGAGGGTTGAACGGTGTTGAGGCAAAGAAGTACAACCTGTACAACCAGCTACTGCAGAAGTCCCACATCTGGCAGTTTTGTTTTTTTAACTGAGAAAATCCAAAATTGAAAGAGCGGGATTTGAATCCAGGACGTGTGGTGTGTGTTCTTGCTCTGCCTGTGGTGGCTCCTCTCTGGTTCTACGGCTTCCTCACACTCTCCAAAGACCTGCAGGATTCAATTAAGTGGTGACTCTAAATTGCCCGAGGTGGTGAATAATCGTTAGTCCTTATTGTGTCACTACGCCCTTCAATTAATCTGAACAAATATCAACTGTGACTGGAAAAGCAGCATTCATTCCAAATTCATGCTGGAGGCTAAAATGTCGCCTCCTTCTCAGTTTAAACTACCAGACTCTGACACACGCTGTTGGGGGATGTGTTTCTTTATTCATTCATTAAATTCCTTTTTTTGTCAGATAGAACTGTTATTGATGACAAAACGAATGAATCTTTTTAAAGATAGACTGCTAATTTAAGTTTAGTTACGTTACCTTCGGTATCCAAGCGGATGGACAGGCAGAGGAGATTTTTAAGGGATTTTATCATTTTAATGACACCAGTTCTCAACCAAAAACTGCTTTTGAGTTCTGTTTGCCCTAAACAGCAGCATGTGGCCTTGTTCCACATCTTGTTTGTCAGATCAGTTGCTGCCAAGGACTTCTGTCTTCGTGAAAGTTGATACTGAGTCACAGTGCTGATAAATTCTGAGTCACTTTGGAGCTCCTGAAGTTTCACACTGCAATGTGGGACTTGTGCAGCAGGCTCATACAAACGCCGCGAAGCATCACCATTATTTTTTTTAGCTCTTGAATTAGTTTGGCATTAAAGTCGACACACTTTGGAGGAGCAGGAGGATTTTTTTAAAGTGTAAAAGTTGTTTCAGTCTATTAAAGGGAGAAGGGCTGGAGTCAAGTCAGAGACAGTTAGGATGGGATGAAATGGGAAGATGGTTTGTAGCGTTAAATTCAGGACATTAGAGCAAATGACGGATTAGACATTAGGCCTGTTTTTAGGTTTTGTCCTGATGTGTTTATCTGTATTTCATTTTAATAAGTCTGGATATAAAACAGCAAAAGTAAATCTAAAGAAGAGCATTACAATCTAAACTAATTAAAATATTTGATGTTGACAGTTGATCTTGCCAATAGTCCAGACATTTTCTAAAAATGTTATCTTGTTTGATGATGTTGATGAAGGGTGTTGATATTTACAGTTTTGCTCCTCTCTGAAGATGTAAATGTTGATGGGAAGAGGGATGGCCGTTAGTATTTGGTCTGTGTGAGATTATGAGGCAGGATTAAAAGCAGATCTGGATCCAGATCGGTCTCCGTGGACTGCCCTACCTTCCAGGTCATCATCCTTGATCACTATGTCGTATTTTCCTTCAATTTTAATCACTGTTGCAGGAAATGATGACAACAGAACCGTTAGAAGGCACCGTTTTCCAGCAGGGGTGTATTTTTTCTGTGTTTACCTTCGTCTGTACCTTGCAGCCTCTCGTTCTCAGCGGCGTCGATGGCGGTCACTTTGTCCGATTTGCGGGACGGCCTGCTGATGCCGGCGCTGTTCACGGCTCTGACCCTGAAGTGGTAGGAGCGGCCCACGCTCAGGCCGTGCACCGGGTATTTACAAACCTTCACCGGGGCGTCGTTGCACTGGACCCAAGTGTCGCTACCTGCTTCGCACCTGCACACCAGGAAACACGCCTCATTTTACCCCTTTTCTGACAGCACAGAGTAACTTTTCATCATCAGATATCTACATCTGAGAAAAAAGAAACTGACATCATCGCATAAATTAGCCCCAAATCTGATCTGACCTGAGCATCATTGAATTAATCTGTCAGTCATGTTGTACTTCATATTAGAACAGTAAGATTTATTAAAAAAAACCCTTCATCAAGTAAATCCTAACATTTACTGCTCTTATCACCAAAATTAATACCATTGTAATTATTATTACTATCATTGTTATTACTCTTGTATATAATCGACTGCTTCCATCCATCATGTTTTCTCACCAGCAGAAAGTGAAGTAAACTAAATATTGATCGGTGCAGTTTTAAAGCCTAAACTGTGACATCAGAGGGTACTTGTACTTTCCCTTTGGTTGTGGTTTTGTGTAATGTGACTGCAACTCCAGTCTATAAAAAGAAAGGTCGGTTTCAGGGGGCAGACTGACCGGTCCACAAAGTATCCGGCGATTGGCGCCTCGTTGACGGTGTTGGGGGGTTTCCAGGCAACCAGGACGTAGTCCGAGTTGATGTCGTATGCCTTTACGCTCATCGGTGCGCCAGGGGCCCCGGCCGCAGAGGGGGGGGCGTCTAGGAGTCAAGGAAACAAGGACATCAGGTAGGAAGCACAGACTGCTGAATGTGAATTGGATGGAAACGTGATGAAAACCTGTTTTCTTCTACCTTTTAGCTCCGTCAGCACAATCATGGATTAAACGTCTCAATCTGTGTCTTTGTTTTAAATTTGTTTTAAAAGGGCCCTCATTAATTATCACACACTGCCATACCAGAGTTTTAGTAACACATATCCAACCTCTCCCTCAGTTTGTCTTTTGGTGGCTCTGTCGGGGATCACGTTCGGGGGAACGGACTGAGCTGAGCTGTTTGTCAGCAGATGTGCCGACAGACAACATTTAAAGGATTTTTAAATGAACCATCTGTTTTATTGTCAGTTTGGCTAATTGATTCTCACGGTTCTTCTCAAAGGCATCAGTTACGTTTTATTAGGGGAACACTATAAAACATCTGTTACACCAAATGTTTCTCATGGCTGGGTGTCATCTTTGTGCTGAGTTCAGTGTGTTTGGGCCAAAAACTGTAACTTTCCTGTCTTGTATTGTGGTGAAAACACAGTTTGTTCAGATATGGTGATCGCTGCTCGTTTCACAGATCTATTCCAAAGTGGAGAGTTTCCCTCTTTACGTTTTAGCAGCCTGTTAGTAAAATAATCCAGATCATCTTCAAAATGTGACTCGGCCCTGATAATCTGTGGGGGTAAAAACGTGGTGAATTGGAGCGTCGTGTCCGACCTGAGACGAACAGGTAGGCGCTGTGCTCGGTGGTGCCGTCCTTCGTGAAGATGCGGACGGTGTAGAGGCCTTCGTCGTCTTTGGCCAGGTGGGGCAGCGTCAGGCTGGCCGCGCTCCCACCCACCGCCATCTCCACCAGCTTACCCGGTTTCAGCAGTTTATCTGTGAGGAGGGAGCGAAACACGCAGTTGGGACACATTCAGCTGTTTGTTTGAATAAAAACACGCAGCAGGTGAGCGGATGAATCCGTACCGTCTCTGTACCACTGGGCGTGGGGCGGGAGGTTGGGCAGGTCAGGGACCACCACCATGGTGCACACCAGGCTGACGGAGCTGCCCTCCACGCCGAAGGAGACGGGGAAACGGTCGAGGAAGGACACCTCCAGCTTACTGGGATGGATGTCAGTCAGATGGGGCACTGAAGAGCGAAACGGGAAACAAAACCTTTCACGTGTTCACATTTTCAAAAGAGAACTAGCTTCAAGGAGCTCTACTGTCTGAGGTGAACTAACGATATCAGATTCAGGTCATGTTTGTTTAACTCACATCACATCAGTTCTTAAAGCTCTTCTTGGCTTCGTTGTTTCTGTAAAGTACTAACCAGTCTTTGTCTCTAATCTCCTTATATGAAACCAGGCAGCTGACCAATAAATCATAGCCTCTTTTTTATGTTGTGCATTCTGACATCTCTACATTTACCTGCTGCTGTTATTCTTCTAAAATGGTGTTTCCTCCATTTTAATAAAACTTCTCTGGACTATTTATTTTTCATTTGTATTTCCATGCCTCTGTAAAGCACTTTAATTGGCCCCTTATCTGAATGTTGCTGTGTTTGTGTTTTCACATCACACGCATGTTTACTTAGATGCTTTTAAACAATCTGGATCTCAAACAAGGACGGCAGCTTCTCCCAATAGTTTCCACAGTTTATCAGCCGCCTCACATGCACGGCTGCTTGCTGCCAAGCGGCCTCATGTGACACCGGGTTGTTTCTGGGCCTGATTCCAACCCAAAGTGAAAAAGCCCCCCGCCCTGTTCCTCTCACCTAGACCGAGGTGGCAGTACTCCCCGGCTCCTGACGGTCCTGCAGGAGAATATTCAGGATTAGAGAAACAACAGGTGAATCCGGCCTCGATGAGACAGTCGGAACAGAGAATCACTCACTCTTCACGGTGACGGTGGCCTTGCTGGTGGCCGTTCCGTGGGGGTTGGTGGCCACAGCGCTGTACTCAGCAGTGTCGCTCACCATACACCTACAACAGCACAGAGACATTAAAATACTACCAGGATATACCCAGAACCGTCTTTCTCCCACATTTAATCCGGTGTTTTCATTTATTTTAACCAGTGTTTTAGTTTTATTTTATTTTTGTGGTATTTTCACACTATGAACATTTGATTTTATTCCTTTGGCTATGACGTATGAGAAGTGAGTAAAACTTTGCTTTGCTTTCTTGCGAGATTGTAAAACAATAATACCAACAAATAATATAGAAATATTTACAATGAAGGGCTGAATCACATGACTAAAGAGTATATATGCAATAAACAGAATATTGTTATTTACAGGTGAATCTAAAGGGAATGCTTCATCATCAGTGATGTGACCTGAGCTCCGTCTGGCTCGTGAGAACTTCTCAGGAACTGATCGTAGCTCAAAGGAGTATTTGTCTATATTAAAAGGATATACCTGCTTTAATGTTGACTTTAGTCTCTTTCACTGTTTTTATTATCATTGTTAGACCTTAATTTTGTGATTAGTGTTTCTGCTGTCTGTCCAAAAGTCGGAGGAGGAAAAAAAAGATTGTCATCGCAATTTTTCACACTGTGCACATTCAGCTTGACTTGGCAGCAGAGGAAAGAACCAGGAGGAAACTGGGCTTCTTAAAGTCTTGGCAGCGTGACCTAAATGTTGCTACAAGGAGTTGGAGCTCTTTCTCTCCTCGGTGGCTCGACGGTGGCGGTCCAAGGTCAGCTGTAAAGTCGTCACTACAGCCTCTTTTGAAAAGTGACCTCACTCATTGGAGGGGTGAGGCAGTGAGGCAGGAGCGGCGAATGATGGCAACCAAGGAGGCGTCTGAGGGTGAGAATAGAAGGAAGAAATGTGACCTTCACCCTGGGCCCAACTATTTTAACCGTGAGCTATTTTTTCCCTCGGGCAGAAACCAAGGCTGCACTCTTCTGCTCACTGACGCCTTCACTGTAAATGAGAAAAATCCTTAATTTCAACAAAGTCACATTAACGTGGGTCGCCTCACCGACCCTGTAATGTACTGAGTGATACTGATACTCAGAGAGAGACGAAGGGGGAGAGAGAGCAATGGGAGGAATTCAGGGCTCGAATGACGCAAAGGTCAGCACTTCAGCACGAACAGCTGAGGAGCCTTGAAGATGACGAACAGACCAGCAGGCTGAGCCTTCTTTAGTGAAGGCAAAGAGGTAAGAAATCAAATGTTTCAAGATTCTTCAGCATCATAACAAGCTCAGTAATCCTTCTGTCTCTGTTTCTTCATCTCTGGATGTCCTTCGGATTTCTTCGTATTTCACAAATGTGAAAGTTAAACAGGTAGATGGACCGGACCATATAGATCCAGTAGACGGAGCTGCAGGTTGGCAGATTTGTTCCAACGGCAGCCAAACATGGTGTCAAACATGAGTCCATTGGCAGAGATGGACATGTCGCTGCCACTTTCAGAGAGGAGCTCTGTTATAAAATGCACAGCTGTAAACTAAACCGCTTCATCGACCAGCTACAGTTAGTCGGCTCCTGAATCGTTTACATCACTGCTGTTTTCGTGTCGCTACACCTGCAGTTATTTTTTGGTTGGTTCTTCTGCACATTTCTGAATATTTATTATGAGCCAAGACAGACTCTGAGAGTCAGAGATGCTCTGGTGGTTAAAAACCAAAAGGAGATGCAGTTTGTTCAGTCAGGGCCCTTAAGAATCATTTTCTTTGGCTTCTTTATGAAAAGAAACTTAAATATTTTACATTTTTAAATTTAAAGTTGATTTATATTTCATTTTGACTTGTTAGGATACATTTCAAGGACTCATCTATGAGTTTGGTATCAATCTCCTTCAATATATCTGAGATTTCAAATAATCACCTGAGATTAATTTATTTGAGGTGAATAAGTCAAAAGGTCATTTGGGGTTTTTAAAAAAAGAATTTCTTGACAATATTTGTGCATTGTGACTGGCATTGTGAAGTAATTGCTCCTTCGCTGAATATTGTCATTTGGTGAAAAACTCAGTTGGGGAACAGTCTCTGGGAGTGGAGGGTGCGACGTACCTGCTGATGATCAAACTGTGGACTCCGTACTTGTTTTCAATCTTGTACTTTCCTGGAGTGCTTGGCGGGTCGATTGGCATTCCTCCTTTATACCTGCCAACAACCAGCAGTCGGTGATTTGTGCTCACCTTCGTGCTGTCACTTAGCATGAAGGAACAATCCATGATAATCCGTACAACGATAAAGCTGCATCACTGTGAGTTTAAGTAGCGGCAGATATCAACCAAGAGCCAGCTGCTCCAAAGGCATGCTGAACATAGTGGAGGGATGTTGGAGGTATTAACGGAATGCTAACACATGTTCATTTTATCTGCTGATGAAGATCACGTCTAAATTTCTTCCTGTTCGCCACTCAGTCTGTCTCTTTCTGCAGTTTTTACATTAATCTGGTGGCTGCTGGTTATTTCATGTTTCATTCATGTGTGGTTTGTTAGATTTGTTGGATGTTTGGACGCCGGCCATCTTGTTTTGTTTTCTAAGAAACCTTATTAGGAGAAGAAGGTGGAGCTGAGGAGGAGCGAGGGCTGGATCTGACCTGCTCTGTACTCTATCCTGACTGGGTGGTACAGTCTGTCAATCACACAGTAGCCACACCCCCTTATGTACACCTGCTTTATGGGCTTCTTTCCTCTAAGTAGGACCGTCGTTTAAAAAAATAACATCCATAAACTTGTTTACTGAGCTAAAAAAATCAAGTGAGAAGTTGATGAGACTTCAATATAATCCGAGCTAAATGAGTTTGCGTCTCCAGTAGTGTGACGGTTCTGACCATTTGACGATGGGCCTCGGGTTTCCCTGCACGGTGCAGAAGAGTTTGACCGGAGTCTTCTCCCACACGGTGTGGGGCCGCAGGGCCACCATGAAGTCCGGCATCCGGGCTATATCATCCAACAAATCTGACCTCTTGGTCATCCTGAGCTGAACCTGGAGAGAGTAAAGTCAATCAGGTGAACGTTCTCAGCACAGATTATCCATTCTGATTACAGCTGATACTCACCACGTATCATCACAGCTTCAGAAAATAAAATGCCATCAGTTAAATGTGCCTTTGAGTTCCTTTATTGGGTGCTTGGTAAATGAATTAGAGTCAGATTTGAGTACCTGCCCTTAAAAATGCATCTTATACATATTAAATACACATCACTCAAAGTGTTTACCTCTCTCTCGATCTCCAGACTCTCCACTTGAGCTTTAGTAGCCATCCTCATCCTGTGAAGCTCCTCCTGAATAACAGCCAGTCCTTTCCCAACATTTGTAGACACTCTCTGGTATTCCTCAGTCTCCTCAGGAGTCCTAATGCCACATAAACCACATTAACCTACCACTAAAGTTTTTTTATAGTGGTTTTATAGATACCACCTTAAAAATCTAAACACTTCTGAAGCAAAAATAAAATGTTATTGGCATTCTGAAAGCACAATTTATTCTTCTACATCTCGCAGTTTAATGCTGATCAAAGCTTAACTTTGAGGCGGAGAATCATCTGTGCCTGATTGATGGTAAAGGTTTAAATCGTGTGTTTATTTTAAAATACTGGAGATCTGAGCACAGCGGACAATCTACAACTGCTCAGTCAACACTTGACAGCTCGAGGCGGCTCTGGTGGTCGAGCGGTGAGAAACACAGCAAGCTGGGTTCGAAGCTACCCATGAACTGAATTAAAGGCATATTAAGCATATGATTTGTAACTGATGGCAGAATTGTGCCGTGTCGATTGGAGTCAGCTGACAGAAGCTGTGCGTCAGTATTACCTTACGCTGAAAATAGACAGACAGGACAGCAGCAGCACCCGCTCACCTCTGCCGGAACACCGGTATGGTATAGGCTGGTTCCGCCATTGCCTCTGTGGCCTGGGCCTGTACCTGGCTCACCGATTTAGAGCTTGATTTCCTGTTGGGGGAAGAGTCCATCGTTACTGCACAGATATTACAGGAGGGACCGTGATGGAGGTTGTTGGGCTTTTAGTTTGGCAGAAGCAGCTGTTTAAAAATCTGCTGTGGTTCACCTGAGCTTTTAGTTGACTTTAAAGGCCCGTGTCCCTCTGATGAGCTGTTAATATCCTTTAGTTTAAAGTGCCAAGATATATAAAAAATATTTAAAAAATTCTCTGTGCTTGTTGTTGGATCTATTTGCCTCCATTTTTATGAATTGAGCAGTTTAGCTTCTGACATAAATCAGAAAGTTTGGCTTTGACTTTCCAAAGCATTTGATCAAATTGACCCCAAAAAAAAAAAAAAATCTCAAATGTTGTGGATAGAAATTATGAGGTCCATTTAAAGTTTGTCTCCAGACACAAAGATGGAAAACGTATCCATCCGCAGGCCTCCGAAGCAGGTCAGCTTTACGGGGCGTGTCCTCTGACATAAGGCGCTGGCTACATGACAACATGGCGGCCTGTTACAGGATGACGCAGCGGGCAGAACCTGCAGCAGCTCAGAAGTTTGAACTGAGGGAGTTTTAAGTTCTGCCCTCTTCTGATCACTCGTGATTAAAGCTTTAACGTAAATAAAACTCAGCAAAAAGCCGAATTGCAGCTGGGCAGAGCGGGCGCAATGCTTTTTAAATGTGGCAGAGAAAACAGTGTTAGTATTAACAGTATTAAAACAGATGAGAAGTACGATGAAATAAAGCAAAAATGATTACAGATGCAGCAGAGGAGCTGAAGAGCGAGTGTTCATTCTTTAATCCTGACATTTTCTATTAGCCTGGAAACTTAATCACACGTCATCTATTGATTCGAACTGCACAGTTGGCAGAAGGAGAGTCAACTATGAGTTTAAACAGAAAATTATGTTCAAGAAAATATTTTACATGTGAAAAAGATTGGAAAACTCTGGATGTTGAAGTTTGGGTAAATTAGAGTCACTCCCAGCTCATGACAGGAGCTGTCATGATGTCTGAGGGGTCGTTGTCTCTAGCAGGCAGGTTCACAAAGACAGTTTGGAGGTTTGTTTCTTTGCTCGTCAGACCTCACAGGGAAAAAAAATTAGGAGTTGACTGTGAATTTACTGCATCTCAAAGTTTAATCATCCGCCTTCATCGCTTTGTCATGGGCTGATGTGCACAGCTTTAAATACCCCCTACAGGGGGCAAATGGGCAGCGAAGCTACGAAGCAGACACCCAGGCAGCAGGATGGTCAGCACCCACTGTTAGATACTCTACGCCACCACCCCCCCCCCCACTACAGCAGCAGCTCCGTGTGCTCTAACCTCGCCAAGCAGCAAAATCCACAGGTGAACGTCACCTTCGTACCTTTCCATCTGCTGCTTGGCAACATGACTAGTGTGATGATAAGCATAATCAGTTTTGACTTGGCTCACACGCTTCTTCATACGCCACGCTATGCCTTTGGAAGCCATGACTGGAACACTTCAAGGACCTGGCCAAGAGCACCGAGGGAGGGGTGGGGGGGGGGGGCAGACGGGTGTTAGCCATGTCAGTACAAGTCTTCCTTTTACCTTTACAGCTACTGCAGCCATTATGAAGTCCCATGATGCACAGTTACCATCTTAGATGGGCCGTCATCAGAAATCTGTGCTTGTATTCATATCAAACATAAGAAATGTATCATTGCTGTTTGAAGAATAAATAAATATGACATGAAGGCATTTATCAGACAGTTAAAGGTGCAACATTCAGGAGGCATCGGGACAGAACCAGAGCTCGGCACGTCCAATGTTTCACCTTACAGCCTCAAACAGCTCAGCTATGAATAGCCTGCAGCACTTCTGCCTTTTCCACGATGAGAGTCAATACCAGAGTCAATACCAGCCTTCAGATCATTCCACTAAAACCACCATCCACAGAAAACAGGACTGATCGTGAATAAATGAAACTTTAAACTTTTAAAACCAGCTGTCAAATCTGAGCCTCGGTCTGATTGTGATTCCAACCTGTATAATCAGTTATTCCAACAGAGCAGTGTTGGAATAAACCTGAGTCTATTTGTCCGACACAAATTAGAAAAAGAGGGTCAGCCACCCCTTAATGCTCTGGTATGTAAGGAAGTACTGCTCAGGGAGATTACAACAGGCTGCTGCTGTAGACAGATTATCTACAGCAACACGTTTCACCTCTCTCAGGCTTGACAGCTGATTCCCTTCCTTCTCTTCCTTTTAGTTAGTTATTTGTCCAGTTTAAATGATCCCACCTGTGAGAAAATAATGAGAAAAGTGACTTACCCCAAGAGAATAAAACAGCGCAAAGCGGTGGCAAACCAGCCTGATGCCGCTTGGGAAGCACTTGCTGATGGTAACAAAAATATTACCCTCTCACCGGAGGAATGCCGTTCCCCTTCCACCCCATGTATGGAGGCACTTAAGACTATATATAGCATTTACCCCCCAAATTTTGCTCTCATTCTGCACTTTGAAGATGAGGAGTGCACATCTGTAGCTGCAAATTTTATTAAAGTATTTTGAGGTATGTTTCATTCGCTGACATTTACTGAATTCAGTGATCATCTGAGCTTTGAGCTAAGGGGATGCTATTTCCAATTTCTAGAAATATTCACAGAGCTTCGCTTTCAAAAAGAGAAATATTTCATTCCTCAGTGTTTGGTTTACAAAAAGTCCGCCTTAAAACAGCAGGTTGAACATCTTGAGAAGAAGATTTAATAAGAAGATTATGGAGAGGAATCTCACCTTTAAAAGTAAAATATTCATTCACACAACAGCAACAAAAAAAAAAAACGTTTGAAGACAATTTGCTGGCAGATCCCGACACTGAAAGACTTAGGAGACCTTTTTAGGTTTCTGGAGACAGCCGGTCCTCCTTGGCTCAACACTTGTGGGCAGAACTTAGGGGCTATTTTTAACAGCAACTCCTCCGTTACAGCGATACCCCCCAATTCATACTGTACAAGAGCCCCTGCAGCTATTTATATTAACACAAGACTATTTAAAAAAATAAATGAAGACGTGGAGGGGAAAGAACTTATGAGGTGGAGTTAATGGGAGAAACCATCTCATTGAGCCTGAGACATGTCCTGAAAGCTGCTCTTTATCAAAGTACAACATAAAGTTATTAAAGTGGTCATGATGATGTCGAAACACTACAGAGTTAGTGTCGAAGAAGGCCTTTAGGATTAGGTTTATTAAGAATTACATCTAGTCATTAAGTGTGGGAGATTATTTTCTCGACTCCAGAAAGGTGCTTTGGGGATATTTAGTTGGAATCATGACATGGAATCACAAACTAGACAAAAAGGCAGTGCTAAAAAAATACGGCATTTAAAATGGTCGACTAAAAATAAAAACTAAATAATCATATATGATATATATATGATCATCATTATATGATCATGATATACGATAATATCATTAAGAAAATGTCTACTGAGCTAATAAATCAAGTGATAAGTAGGTCCATTTCCCATACACTTCAGTACAATCTCATCCATTCCCAGGGGCGTTGCCCCCTGATGGCTATTAGATAGAATGCAGGTTTAAGGCCTGACTTTGCTGCCCCAGAATATAAATCCACATTTGTCCGCAGTCATTCCTCACACACAAAACAACACAAACTGTGTTAACTGACACACAGTATTCAAACTGAAGTTCCAAAAACAGCAGAGAGAGCAAAAATAGGCACAATAAAAAAAAACTGTTCTGTACTTCACAGATCTCATATAGTCTGATTCTCCTAATAAATAAATACTTTTTTGACGATGGTAATGACAGACGTAAACGTGGCTGCAAATTTAAGAGAGTGCGGTCAAATCTTAAAAATGAGATGTCCTAACTCCAAAGTAATGAATCCTACATGTCCCATAATGCATCTTGGTCATGTGTTTCTTGACAACCTCTTGACAGCAGGTTTCAGCGAAGAGCTGAGAACTGACTGTCCTTTCAAACTTTGGTGGAATGACCCTTTAAAGCTGCATTTACTCAGTTATATGCTGCCACCTGCTGGCTGTTTGGTTGAAGTTCACATGTTGACAAGTTGATTAATCTTTCTGACTGTGTTTTTGTCATCAGGGACATTCACTGAGTTAATTATTTTAATTTTCTTTATTAATGATAAATTAATTTAAAAAAAACTATAAATTTAAAAGCTCTCGTTAATCAAAATTTTAAACACAATTTTACTAATAAATGTGATTTAGAATAAATAAAGAAATAAATACAATAAACAAGAAATCCTTGTTTTATCAATGATGAAATGTTTGCTTTGGCATTTTGCTGCAAAAACAGGAAACATAGTAAGATAAAGAAAAGAAGAGGTATTAATTAACAGAATATTTAGAAAGTAAAGACTTTACATTTAAATCTCTCTCCTGAGACAGATCTTGGGTCTGTTTTATTTTGGTAATCGAGAAAAAACAGATTTGCTTTAATTTGAATCCTCAACCTGTATTTTCTCACGTGTGTTTTTATTCCGAACTCGGTCAGGACATTTTTGTCGGTCCTGCTGAAGGCTGTTTGTGGTTCAGGTGGTGTGAGTTATTCAGGTTAAAAGGGTCCTCACAAAGACAGGAGTGTGTGTCTGTCTGCCTCCCCCCTTTGTGGCCCCCAGAGCTCTGCATGTTTGAAGGGGAATAAAAGAAATTATTGGAGCGTGATATTATGATGGAGCAGTCCGCAGGTTTGGGGGCCTCCTCACTGCAAACCAACTTCATTTTAGACTTTACTTCAGAAATGATATCTTGGAAATGATTGGCTTCATTTTCTTAAAACTTCTTCTTGATTAATTTTGGTTCTAGATGAATTGTCTTAATATTTTACGAGACCTGACCTGATGCTCTGGAACCATCAGGTCAGATTTTTCACTTCACACACCTGAAACTTGCATTCATTGACTTCATGATTTTTTCCTCCAGTGGCACTTATGCAGAAAGGGAAGTTAGAGAATGACACTGATATGAGTTTAAGGCAGTGGAGTGTCCTGACTGAATTCATTTGCTTCACACTTCACACACACACAGCGTTAAATTTGGTTTTGAATTGTTTCACACCCACACAACCATAATAATCTATAACAATTAGCTTCCTTTTAAATCTGATAATTTTTTGACCACATTTGTTTTATTATTCCAGTTTTGTTTTTTTCAAATGTGCACGTGTCTCTCTAAGGCTGCTGCAGCATCATTTTGTTGATTTTACTGACAAAATAAGGACACAAATGAAGGTCACCCTGAAGCAGCCATGACACCGGGCGGAATATTCTGCCTCACAGGGGAGAGAGTAAACGCTCAGCCCTCCCTCTCCCATTCTTTTTCCTTTTTACATCAGATGTGGGGGAAAGGCGACACGAGGAGGCCGCTCTTTTCATTCATGCAGTTAGAGACTTGTGATTGAATCCTGCAAAGGATGAAATGGGAGGAGGAGGAAGAAGAGGTGGGGGTGGGGGTCACAGGCTGGATAGAGAGGAATGAGGGAGGGAAGTCATCAGGGGGACATCAGGAGCTCTGCACGTCAACGAGTCAGCAGACAGAGCATTTTACGCAGAGCGTGGTGATGTAACTGAGCTGCGTGAGGGGAGAGAGGAGGGGTCGTCTTACTCTGGATAGCAACGCTGAGATTTGCTGCATCAGGCGACACCAGCGGTCTAAACAGCGCCTTCAAATCATGTGGTGCCGCCGGATGTTGGAGGGTGAAGCATGTCTGGATGCATTTTTTTTTTTTTTAGAGAAATGAGACATGATGAACTAAATATTAAGGTTAATTAAAAAAAAAAAAAAAAAGGATCCACCTGCTGCTTCATCAGGGTTGTTCCTCCTCAGGCCTCGACTGAATTAGTTTCTAATTTTCAAAATCTATTTAAAGCTATTTCCTTGTTATTAGAGACTAATAATGCTAACTTATACAAAAACTTAAGCAAAAACAAAAACTCAAGCAGCGAGTCCTCCAAGACAAAATTTGGAGCGGTTTACAAAGGTGAAAAAATGAAACTACAGTGTGAAATAAGACCTTTTCTTCAACAATCATTCTCCCTTGTGTGTAAAACACAGAGCTCCACAGAACGTTGTTTGAGCTTTCCAATCAGTCACTGATTTCTACCTGGAGCTGGAGGATTAACTGATGCAGAACGGCAAACAGGCTTTCCCCTGAATTCATTTTCATATGAAACTAACTGCTGCAACAAAGTGCACTTTTTAATCCTAATTTGGTTTACATATTACTTAGCTGTCAGTCAATGCCGCGTTCAAAAAGTAAGACATTATAATGCAAAAAACACTTTACATTTCAATTTGGGAACATTTTGTGTCACCTAAGATGTTTGAGTACTGAATTATGTTTGTCAGGAGAGAGCAGATCTCAAAAGGCGGAGGTCAGAACCCTGCAGGTCATCCTGAGAGGAAATGAAGGGGGAGATCTGATGGTATGTGAAATGTAAAGCTTCCTCCAGGCTGGAGAAACATGTCCTGGGGGGTCCCTTTGTTCTGTGTTAGAAAGGCACATACATGCAGTGAGATGAAAGCCTTCTGAGGTCAGGACTTAATATCCATGTTGAATTATATATTAGTTGGTTTGGATATCTTAGTTTCAGGCAAAATTTCAGGCAATTAAAAGCTGGTTGGAGAGATAAAGGGGTGGGGGGGGGGGGGGCGGGTGGGGGGTAGCTGTTCCAGGAGATAATAAAACATCACAAATCACCAGTCTGTGTATCCGACTATAATAATTTGTGTGCTTATTGCCCTTCAGCCGTTGGTGGATGCTGAGAGCGATGTGTGTGTTAGAGGACTGATGACATCATGGCGTGCTTGCCCTGCCCCTCTGTTGGTCCACATCTGGGTGCCGTGGAAACGTGTGGGACGTGCAGGCCGGGGGAGGGAGAGAGGCCGGTTATCGTGTAGATGCAGCTTCCTCCTTCAGCTCACAGCCACCCCCTCTTCTCTTTCTCTCTCCCTCTGCTGGGGTAGAAGAAGCCACCCTCCCCTCCCCTTTCTTCCTCGCATTCACTTCCCCAGCTCAGCCAATCAGGGCGCTCAGTGGGGGCAGGGCATAACACCAACTGCCACTCAGGAGCAGAGCTGTTGCATCTCCCTCAGAGCTGACTGGGAGCTGGAAGCTCAAAGGGAGGAGACACGGTCAAACCCGGCCTCTATGTGTCTGTGTGTGTTTGTGTGTTGAAGTGTGTGTGAGGTTGTGAGTGTGTGCCTGTCGCAGACTAGCAGGCCCGGCCGCTGCTGCTCTCCTGTTTCAGCAGACTTCTTTTCCCCTTTTAACCTTGCCACTGTCCTCAGCTCTGGCCTGCTTCCTCCTCCACTCCAGGATAAAGACAGATCAGCGTGGGCGGACAGGAAAGTAGAGACGGCAGCCCTCCCCTCCCTCCTTCTCTGCTCTCCAACCACCTAATAGTCGCTGACAGCTCCTGGCAGACGTGCAGGCAAGATGATAGCAGCTCAGCTTCTGGCCTACTACTTCACCGAGCTGAAGGATGATCAGCTGAAAAAGGTGAGCGAATGCAGCTTTGAATGCAACAGTGCTCCTTTTGTGTTGGACGTGTGGAGGAAAGGCGGGGGGGGGGTCGCTGTAAGGGGACAGCAGCCGGTTGGGCAGCCATGGATGCCGGTTCACAGTGACTCCATGTCAGCGTTGAGCTCTGGGGCGTAGCTGTGGGGCTGGGAGAGGAGGAGGATGCAGCGTTTGGGAAGAGGAGGATGAGGAGGCTGTGATGAACTCCCGTTTGGATTTGAATATATTTTAGTTAGTTTCAGCGCCTTTATGGGGTTTGACATGGATGTCCTTGACGGGGGTTGTGGTCAGTGAGCGTGGTGATGTGCTGCAGACACACCTTCATGATCGAGGCGCCTGAAGCAGACAGGTGTCTGTGAGTGGCTGTTCAGGAAAGTCGTGAGCTTTGCACGGGGAGGGCGGGGGGGGGGGGTTCCTCTACTGTTTCATCTCTTCTCTCTTTACTCCCATTATTCTTTTATGACCTCTGGCAAAGCCAACAAATATTCATTAGCAGAGGGCCATTGTTGCCATCAGTGAAATCTGACCTGGATCACAGTCTCCAGAGAAACTAACCTCAGGCTCTGCAGAAATTTGGATGAGATTACAGGCATGTAAGATGCTGCCACTGGGGGAGTCGGCAGCGTTGGGAGATTCATTCATGATGTCACGGTGTAGCATGCCCACGTGCCCCTTTGGGCAGAAGTAGGTCAAAGCAGGTTTACATGGTGACCTCCAGGTGGGAAAATATCATTTGAAAGAATAAACTGTGGAAATCCTGCAGCGGACCGATCCACTCAGCACCATATTAGGGATTTGGACAAATTTAGCAGCAGAGACCAACATGACTTCCTTTCAGACACAGAAGAGGAGTAACGACAAAACATGAACCGAAACAGCCAGGCAAAGTTTGGTCACGCCAAACTTTGGGGACTCCCACGTTTCCAAAGAAACCATGCTTAGCTCTTAGGTTAATGCGTGTGAAATGCTGATTCACATATCATGACGCTTTAGATTTTAATATATCAATCATGTCGGCATCACACAGCTGCAGTAAAATGCCAAAACGAGCTGATTCAGAACACACAGAAGAATAAATGTTAAGAAATGATCAAACTGCCTCGATACTGAACCTCCAAAAGACTGAAGGTGCAGAAGATGAGTAGGAAAATGTGATTTTCTGCTTATTACTACTGAGAATTCCTACAGGCCAATAATATTAAACAGACTGAGATGTTGTTACACCGCTGATCACATGAGCCTTTTTGACAGGCTAAGAATAGAAAAGCTACAGAGATGCCTGATGAGACACAAATGTGTGGACTGGTCCTCATGGCATTGAATAGACTGAACTGTGGTGTGCCTCATGGCATGCGCCGTGTGATTATGTAACAATAACAGTGAGTGTCCAGCACAGACACACTCCAAACAACCCATCAATTACATCCATCCATTAATTATAATTTAACATTCAAAGTGCACAAAGTAGGCATTTTTAGCAAACTGATTATCATCTTACTTTATTTTTTAAATATTATTTTATATAAAAAAACAAAAGAGGAGGACTTAAAATGTCGCTGCAGTGTTTTCCCTGTTTTGTGAATAATTTTCTAGAACACAGTCACAGCTCGGGGGCTGTGGGGGTCGAGGCACGCCCTGCCTCAGGCTTTATTCAACCTATTCAACCTGTATCGTTTTGTATTAAATGGATCAATCTATTGACACTTCAACTCCCACTCAGCCTCACTATTCACTCTCCTGAAAGGAAGTGGAAACACAGTCTAATAAATTGGGGACACAACGCTGTCCACCAATTCCAATAGTTAGATGGAGAGATATTGTATCTCGAGGGAAATTAAGGAGGAACAAATATTGATATTTGCTGAAGGTAGGTCGCTTCAGGGTGCGTAATGGCGATAAGGGCACTGATGACAGCTAAAGGCGATATTTTATTGATTTTTAAATCTGTGATGTATTGCTGACCAAATCAAAATCAAAATCAAACCAATCACAGTAAACGTAAGTCAACAGACATCAACGTACGTCTGAGTTGATAGAAATCAAGTATCTTTCATTAACACATTAACACATTAACTTCTCGGACCAAGTGAGAAAATAAAATGTGAGTAGAAGGCAGAGTTATTATTTTAATGTCACAGTGCTAATGTAGGGAAAGAAAAGAGGAGGACATGGATAATTTAGATTTTGATTGGTAGTTTTTGTTGGCTTGTGTTCACTTTAAAAGGTGGCTTTGTCTGCTAACATTTAAACTCACCCTCTGTTTGCGTTCTGTCCTTCAGATTGACAAATACCTCTACTCCATGCGTTTCTCGGACGAGACGCTGAAGGACATCATGAACAGGTTCCGCCGGGAGATGGAGAACGGGCTCGGGCATGACACCAACCCCACAGCCACCGTGAAGATGCTGCCCACCTTCGTCAGGTCCATCCCTGATGGATCAGGTACAGTGAACATGAAGTCAGGAACATGCGTGCTATTTCTGGCAACATCACTTGCACCAAAATGATCTTAAAACTCCTTTTGATGAGTGGAGAAAAATGCAGGAGAGGAGTTGGGCAGCTAAACGGAAAACTTGCCATGAAAAGGATTTGATTCCTTGGCTGCAGACTTCCTTAACATCTTCCTAAATGGAAGATAATTACTGAGTTAACAACTGATGAATATCTGTCACTGGTGTAATTAACTAAAATCTGATCTGGCCCACTGAGAGCTGGAATTATCTTATTTTGGTATGAAATAATTTAAAATGCAACAAAGAGAAATTATATTGAACACAGCAATAAAAAAAAAACATTTCCACCTTAAAGTAGCATGTTAATCCACACAGATTAATGAACCTGAGAGTCTGTTGTTTTAATTTAAATCAGTTAAAAGTGAATCCTCCTCTTCTCTCTGTACCTTTACAGTAACTGTGGTGGGTCACTTCCTGTATCTGCTTTAAAAAAAAAAAAAAAAAAAAAGTGCTGACACGTTAAGCCTCTTTGTGCTCAGGATTTGGACTCAGTAGATCACGTACGTTTTAGCCCCGGGGCTGACCAGCTCACACAGGCCGATCACATGATGTGTTCACCTCAGAGAACACAACCACAGCCAGATGAAAACCTGTCTATTGATGAGAGACATTTCATGACCTTCAGGCTTATATAACCCATTCACAGTATTAAATATCTACGGGGCGTGACAACAGTAGTAGCACACTAACTGCTACCCGCTGCCATCAGGATTGGGCTGTGTTTGTTTTGTAGATATTACCATACTGAGTTTTCAGTGGTGTTTAATAAGATGGATGAGTCATTGAACTATGAAATTAATACCATAATATCAACGCAGCCAAGGTAGAGATAAATTAGGATGATCCACTTCATATTAAAAAATCACCAGAGTTGGTATAATAATGAGAATTTATTCATATAATATTAAGGTAATAACATAACAGCCCATATATTAGTTCTTTTCTAATTATGGAACTATAATATTGAAATGAAAGGAAAAGTATTCTAACCATGCTTCATATTCAGGATGTTTTAATGATCACAATTAAAAAGTGCATCTTTGTGAAGATATTCTCTGGCAAACAAGATTTTAAGGCTTTAAAGTCCTCAGAGAAACCAAACCACTGCTCTGAGCGGCCGCTAACGTCACACCGGCCAAACTGGAGCGGTTCTCGTGTGCACACAGAAATAACACGAAGTGTCTGCCGGACATGACAAGGCCACTGGAGTGTGATGTGAGGTGTGTGTGTCTGTGCGTCTCTGTGTCACTGTCCCCTGCCTTCTCACACATTATAAATAGCAGCAGGTTCATACAGCTGCATCCACACGGATCAAGCAAAGGGCAAAGTTGAAACTGTGGCGATAATTAAAACTGAAAACATTTTAAATCTTAAGTTATGCTGGTTATGAGTGACGACAGACATGATGGACAGGACAACAGCAGACGGTTAATCTGACCCCTCAGAGGAGACTCTCTGTGTCCCGAAGAAGAATGACTGAACTCTACGGATGTAGTAACACACAGTCCGTTCATTTTAAATGCCATTTTAAAATCCTGTCTGATATAATGAACTTCTTTTTAAAGTAAACTGTGTTTAGCTTCAGTCACCAGTCAACCCAAGTCGCAGTCCTCTGTGACATTATCCCTCCGTTTGTAAATTGGCCGCCGCCGTCTTGGTAATCTGAAACAAGAAGATGTCATTTTTTTACATTTCTAATCCTGATTGGATGGTAACATCTGTCAATCACACAATAGCCCCGCCCCCTATGCCCTCCCCTCCTTTCTGGTCTGTTTCCCTCTAAATGGAGCATCATTTAAAAAATGAACATCATGTTGTGTTGCAGATTCAGACCATAAACTCATCAGGAAAACATTTGCTGAGGAGGAGGAGGGACATTTTTCCCATAGACTTCAACACAATCTCATTTACCACCAATGCAGGTTTAAGGCTCTTCAACATCGACTTGGCTTTACAGACCCAAAACTTACAGCATTAATTTTCATAGACCGTCTGCTGTACTAACTGACTTTTGACAGTTTTAAAGTCCAACACTCGTTTAACCGCGTTAACTCTTTAAATTCACTCTTTTCCTCGAAGTAATCGGTTTTTGTTGGAGATGATGATGTTTTGGAATATCAGACTGACGCCGCTGAGAGAGGAATGTTATGTTCACCTAGCTGGTAGACAAAGACTCAGACACGGATTCTCTTTGGGATCTAAAGCCACAATGAGGCCACCTGCTCTGAAAAATGACTCACAACCTCAGTTCAGTTTGTCGCCGGAATTTAAAACGAGGATTCAATTTAAGAATGTCAACCACATTTCTCCTGTCAGACCGAACTTCCAAACGAGACTCGCGCTCTGCAGCATGTCAGTAACAGATCTTTATGTCAAGCCTGGTCATGTCTCATTCCAGTTAGGGCACGGGGATAAATAGCATAACGCAGCAAACACTCAGAGTCACAGCGGCACTAAATGAAGAACATTGTTGTGTTGGGAGGCAGGATGTGATGCCATTTTAATATCACCCAAAGGTCAAAGGTCGATAGATGTGCATTCACACGTTATCATGTGTTCCGACTCAGCGTCACTTCTGTAGGACATAAGTGTCAAACACACACCTGAAAACGCTGACTTTAAAAAACACAAATACAAAATGACCAAACCTAAGAAGCATTTAGAGCAGGCGACAACCTGTTGTTTCAAAATGCAGACTAACAAGTAAGTTCCCTTTTCAATCATTAAAGTGAGACCAACTCTGTATTCAATGTTACGAGAAAGATCTTTGTGCAGAGGATGGAGTTACATTTTGGGCTTTTTGCCTGAAGCAACCCTCCATCTCCTCATCCGGCTGGCAGCTCAGTGCACATAAAAGAGTTCTACTCAAATTTGGCAAATTACACATTTCTAATGTGCATGTTTGCCTGCCATGTCTGAAGTTACATTGGTGTTCAGGTTGTGGATCTTTTTAACCTCAGTGATTGGTGTGCTGTTTTGTGTTTCATCAAAGACCTGTCTCACCTCTGGACATTCTGCTATGGCATCAATCCCAGTAATGGCATGTGAGGAGTAACAAAGCCTCCCTTTTTTATTTTGTCGTTATTGCGTCATTTCACAGGTGAAATGGGTGAAATGACACAAGAATGGCAAAATTACTGCACCACAAAATATCCATCCTACCATCAGAACAGGAGTGAGTGCTTTGGGATTCTTAGGTGACATGCTTGGAGATGTTTTAAAAAAAAAATAAAAATAAAAAAAAAAGCAACTTATATATTTGCAAATTACCAAGTCCATTTAAAGCTAACATAATCTTACTACGACGCACATTTAATTCACCCATCAAAACATTTAATATTGGCAAAATAGAGTTTTTAGAGTGAAATTAACATTTAATATTTCTTTCCTCAGGTCAGTTCATTGGGCCCTATGTTAATTTAGAGCATTTAATAGAATCCTTTAATATTATAAATCATCTCTGCCTCCCATTTCTATCTTTGACTTTTACTAATTCCCAGTTTATGAAGTACAGCTAGCTAAAACTATTGTAAACAGTCTTGTGGTAAATCTCATTGCAGCCTCATCAAGGTTATAATTTTCAGTCAAACTATTTTAAAGGCTTGTTGATTAAAATTTAAGGTTATTTCGAAGCCTGTAGCTGAACTCCAACACATAATAGCGGCCGATATTTCTGTTACGTTCCGGTCTGTTTAGTAAATGTGGGCAGGGTAAATAACAAACCCTCAACTGATCATTATCATCCAGAGAAATAAAAAAGAAGAACCAGTCGAGCAGATTTCCATGTTTTTTAAAAAAAATCAGTTTTCTCCTTCTGCAGAAAAGGGAGACTTCATAGCTCTGGACCTCGGGGGGTCAAATTTTCGGATTCTGCGCGTAAAAGTGACACACGACAAGAAGCAGCCGGTTCAGATGGAGAGCCAGGTCTATGAGACCCCCGATGACATCACGCACGGGAGTGGAACGCAGGTAAATGTTCAAAAAATGTTGTGTTAAAATGTCCACCAGCCTTAGATGGAAACTGCTCTGGATATCTTATTGTGTTAAAGCCCAGATCATCAGCAGTGAATTATTTCCAGTCCAAACAATCAGTGTTTGTGTCAGCCCTCCTCACAGCTCAACGGTGTTTAAGGTCAGAGCGGGGAACAATGAGTGTAAACCAATCCAAGTAAAACCAGGAATAATAACAGTGACGTCAGAACCTGCACTGACCCACAACAGACTTGTAGAGAACAGCTGGCGGTCGAATTGTAATGCGATAACCAAAACACGGGCGGCTGTGTGAGGCCGTCTGATTGGCTCAGAGCAGGACTCCCACAGACAGGACGGCACAGATGCTGCTTCATGAAACGTCCAGGGGACAGCTGGTTAAAAAAAATGAAACGGGGTATTTGAACAGGTTTTGTTAACAAAGAGGGTTCTTTGCTTTGCAGGCAGTTTGGTCAAATATAACATTTTGCAGTCGGCCTTTAGAGCCTAGCTCTGACATTAAATGAAGAAATTAAATGTTTGCATAATATTATGAATGTTTGTGTTGCGGTTGTAAATCAACCACATCTTGTCTTGTGAATCTGTTACCAAGCAACTAAATGGCACATCTGGTATAATGGACCTTTAACACTGAAGCTGTGATTCATTAATAAATGTGTGTTTTATGTTTTCGGGGTGCTGTCTGCAGTGATGATGTCCCCTTTCTCTTTGCAGCTCTTTGCTCATGTTGCAGATTGTCTGGGCGATTTCATGGAGAAACAAAAGATCAAGGATAAAAAGCTTCCTGTGGGATTTACGTTCTCCTTCCCCTGTGCCCAAACCAAACTGGATGAGGTAAACATCTCAACAAGAATCTCTTTCTGAACTCAGCCTCCATTTACTCAACACTTAGAATCCTTTTTAAAATATTTTAGACCTTTTAATCCACAGACATAAGCCGTATGAAAGATTTGGGGGAAATTTTGATTGAAGCATTTTGTAAAAGGGAAAGAGAACTTAATGTTAAAGCCATTATTGTAGAAATTGCTCATGAATGGGGTTTTTGGAGAGGGTTTGTGTGGTTAGAATAACAATTCACAGACATTTGGGACTTGCCAAGTCTGTCTAACTGTAACTTAAGTTTGGCCTCATGAAGACACTTCTGTCACAGGCGGTCTTAGTAACATGGACAAAGAAGTTTAAGGCCAGTGGTGTGGAAGGTATGGATGTTGTGAAGCTTCTGAACAGGGCCATTAAGAAACGAGGGGTAAGTTCTTATTCCCTTCTTCCTTTAAGACAATTAAGAAACAAACATGACTTTTCTGTCAAGTAGTTATATACTTCAGTGTTTTGTTTGTTTTTTTTTCTGGTCTAAAAGCAATTTAAAAATCGAAATAATAATAATACTAATAATTTGGGCTACGATGTAAGAGCTAAGGTAGACTTTTGGAAACCTCCAAGTCTTTGACTGAATCGTGTCTCTCCAGGACTACGAGGCCGACATCATGGCGGTGGTGAATGACACAGTTGGCACCATGATGACCTGTGGATTTGACGATCAGCGTTGCGAAGTGGGCATCATTATAGGTAAAGACGCAGAGCGCCTTAAAGAACAATGAGCTCAGTTCTACATGTGAGGGCGCCAAAGGTATTATAATCTCAGCCCGGTGTATTACCCTGCACTCTGCACACCGAGCCACAGAGGACGGGAGTCATTCACCTCTGTATTCCTTCAGGAACGGGGACAAACGCCTGCTACATGGAAGAACTACGTCACATCGACCTGGTGGAGGGAGACGAAGGCCGGATGTGCATCAACACCGAGTGGGGGGCCTTTGGGGATGATGGATCCCTGGAGGACATTCGCACAGAGTTTGATCGTGAGATCGACAGGGGGTCTCTCAACCCTGGGAAGCAGCTGTAAGAGTTTCCTTTTTAATAATCGGCTGCTTTTGACCTGTTTAATGTCAAATTAAATTTTAAAAAGCATCCCAGTGAACACACCTGTTGATATGTAGCCAGACCGACAACATTGTTTCATCTATTACAACAAAGCGTTACGGTTGAATTCCCAAGAAGCTCTGGCCTTTTGTCATTTTTATTTTACACACTTTTCTAGAAAAGAGCTCCTTTTGTTTCTTAACTTCAACCGTGACGTTACATAACAGATAAAAACGGCCTCAAATTCCATCTGCCAAGCATCTGTCAATTCAGCTGGGGGCCTTTGAGGAGAAGATGAAATGACTAATGCTGTCAACGATATCTACAAGTCTTTGTCTGAAGACGCTTTCTCTCTGTGCAGGTTTGAAAAGATGGCCAGCGGGATGTACATGGGAGAACTGGTTCGACTCATCCTGGTTAAGATGGCCAAGGAGGGCCTGCTTTTTGAGGGACGGATAACCCCTGAGCTCCTGACCAAAGGAAAAATTGAGACGAAACATGTCTCGGCGATTGAAAAGTGAGCGAGGCGAACTTTAAAAGTCAACCAATTGTGGAAACTTAAAACAAAAACTGCAGGTCCTTCTAGGTGACATTCTCAACAACGAATACTTTTGATTTCAGGACTAAAGAGGGACTGAAGAAATGCATGGAGATCCTGACGAGGCTCGGGGTCGAGCCTTCAGATGAAGACTGCCTGGCTGTGCAGCACGTCTGCACCATCGTATCTTTCCGCTCAGCAAATCTGATTTCTGCGACACTGGGAGGAATCCTCTCACGCCTTAAGGAAAACAAAGGAGTCGTGCGCCTCCGCACCACCGTGGGCATCGACGGGTCCCTCTACAAGATGCACCCACAGTGAGTAACGACTCCTTTCTAATCCTCCTAATATTTAAACTTTCTCAATGCAGAGCAAGTCCTTCTTTCTTTCTTGAGAATATCGTCTTCCCTCTGAACAGATATGCTCGCCGTCTGCACAAGACGGTGCGTCGCTTGGTCCCAGACTCAGATGTCCGCTTCCTGCTGTCCGAGAGTGGGAGTGCGAAGGGTGCAGCCATGGTGACGGCGGTGGCATACCGACTGACGGAGCAGGCGCGCCAGATTCAGGAGACTCTGGCAGAGTTCCGGCTGAGCAAATCCCAACTGTTGGAAGTGAAGAAACGCATGAGGATGGAGATTGAAAGAGGCCTAAAGAAGGACAGCCACAAGGAAGCTGCGGTCAAGATGCTGCCCACCTTTGTCCGAAGCACACCAGATGGATCAGGTGATTAAAAGGGATGCGTGGAGAGCGTTTTTTGCACTTTTTTTCCTCCTATCTTTAAAGATGAAGGAATGAATGTATATATTTTTTGATCCTGCAGGTCACTCCTCTCTGTTATCACCAAACAAAGGCATAAAAATACTCAGTACATCTCTGGTCTGATAATTAAGGCCCTCGTGAGTAACTGGGCACAGAATGGGAAGTGTGTTAATACATATGTCAGCTCACTGGGTGACAAATGATTGATTGACATTAACCACACATCACAAATTATTCCAAGGAGTTGTTCTGTTTTTTTTGTGCCTTCTGAAGAAAGGCCGCAGTTACATTCTACAGAAGGTATTTAAAGCATCCAGACCGCTGTCTTCAGTGAGCTTGATCAAAGTTTTACCCAAAAACATCTGTTAACAACTAATAAGAAAATGTTAATCACGTTTGTTGGATTGTGTGTCTTGTGGTTTCCGTCTTCCCGTGTAAATCACACCAGATAATTGTGCTCACGTTATCAGCTCGGACGTCAGAGTATCGCATGAAAGAAGGGGGGAAAACAACAAAATCAGAGTTCATCCACCTCAGTGTGGTGTATGGAAGTTTCTAAATATTTACACCATGGACTCAGCCTCTTCTGAAGCTTTGCCTGCTTGGCCTTTCTCCAAAATCAGTCACAAGTGAATCTGGTTCTTCCACATTTCTTCAGAGCCAAAATCAGTCAACCATCACCGCTTATGTATGATAACTAATGACAGCAAAGTGATTGACAAATCTAAATAGAACTTCAAAGTTGTGAAACACTGAGATGTCAGTCTGAAGAAAATCAGGTAGCAATGTTTCTTCTCCATCTACATCAATATAGCAGAAGTGCGTTTTGTATTCAGGCTAACATGGCTTTGTTTTTTAGAGAACGGTGATTTCCTCGCTCTGGACCTCGGAGGCACAAACTTCCGCGTACTTCTGGTAAAGATTCGCAGCGGGAAGAGGAGATCGGTGGAGATGCATAACAAAATCTACGCTATTCCCATAGAAGTCATGCAGGGTACTGGTGATGAGGTAAGCAGGATCTCTCACTGATGTGGAAATGACTCCTGGTTCACTCTAACTGCTTGGAAACAGATTTAATCCTACACATCTTTGGAAAAAGCTTAATTCCTATTTGTGCTTCACATCTATCAGGGCCATACTCAGAATCAAACCCCACAGAGCTCTAATATATACACAACTAAAAATATGAATGTCCCCTGCAGCTCTTTGACCACATTGTGCACTGCATCTCTGACTTCCTGGACTACATGGGAATGAAAAGCGCCCGACTGCCGCTGGGTTTCACCTTCTCCTTCCCCTGCCATCAGACCAGTCTGGACGCAGTATGTTCTCTACAAATCGCCTTCAAATTGCTTGATTATTAGCAGTTTCCCAGTTAAGTGTCATGTGCTCCGCAGGGTATTCTTGTCACCTGGACTAAAGGCTTCAAGGCCACAGACTGTGAAGGTGAAGATGTGGTCGAGCTCCTTCGGGAAGCAATTAAGAGGAAAGAGGTAAAAAGAAATGTATCCCATTCAATCTGTTGGTAGAGCCACAACAACAGGAACAAAAGCAGACACTATTGTTATATGTCTGAGGTATTATTTGATCAAGGTTTGCTCAAACCTAAGTAAAAATGTACTTAGTCAATTGATTCAACATTGAAAACGCTTTTATGTTTTATATCCTTTGTATTTTCCATTTTCCTTCGGGATAACATTAACTTCTTACTTCCACCAATGCGGTTTTTCTTTGGACAGCGTTAAACCCTGAAGGAATTCATAAAAGCTTGTTGCTGTTGTTTTTGGACCAACGCAGCTTGAATAATATGGGTTCTGATTGGCCTATTTAAATATCGTAGGCTGATTGGCAGAGCTATTAGCTTGTGGCACTTTAGCAGCATTTTTATGTGTAATTTAAGCTCTTAGAGAAGAAACGTCTGTTTTTTTTCCACTCTTTTTATGATTCTAGTGTTTTAGTCTGATAAAGTCTAGAAACTAAAACCTTTTCTGCTGAACAAACAGCAACCAAAAAAAACATCTAATAGAGCTATTAAAATAATTGAACACAAAAATACTTTAAAGGTTACAACAAATAATGGAACAGTTAAATAGTGTAGAGCACAGGCCAACCCTGACACCCTGACACATTGAACAAAGCGTGAACGGTTTTAGTTTTACAGCCACTTTACCCCCACTGCACGAACCCACAGCAGTGTCCTGGGGCATACATTAAAGAAGGCCCATCCCTCATCATAAATAATCCTATTTTCCTTATTTACTATTTTTGTTTTTGTGAAGTTTTTATATTGACATGCCACCAACTTTTTCAGTAATTGTAATGATTTCACCCTTTTAGATGGAGGAGCCAGTACGTATTCAGTGACCGTAAATAATTAACGGACAGGACTGCAGCAGTGTGCGGTTGTTGTTGTTAAAGCATGGAAAAACCTCACTTTGATGATGTGGAAGAGTGTGTTAATTAAACTGTGTGTGTCAGGACTACTGGATCGTGCGGCTCTCTGAGACAGAGTGTGTATTTCATTGTATAGTTTGTGTAGGAATGTGAGTGAACTGCATCGTGCTCTGAGTGACGCTGGAAATGTTGCCAAGCCTGATATTAATCCCTGCACCCTCTCAGAAACAACTGTTGGATATAAACTACTGATTCAAGCTTTCGTTTGTTTTTGGGGTTTTTTTACAGGATGGAAATCTAGACAAATTAGTACATTTATGTTTAATAAATCCTTGATGGGAACTCAGTTTTGCTCAAAGTCTTGCAGATAAGTGTTGTTTATGAGTAACTAAATTATTCTGTATGTGGATTCGTTGGATAATAACACAAAACATGAGTTCTGATTTATGTAAAGTGGTGACAGCATGAACATGTATGTGATTCCGTTGTATTAAAGCCTGACACTCATTTTCCTTGTTTTTTTTTTTTGGTAGGAGTTTGAGCTGGATGTGGTTGCCATAGTGAACGACACTGTGGGGACGATGATGACTTGTGCGTATGAGGAGCCCAGTTGTGAGGTGGGACTGATTGCAGGTGAGTTCGGAACTGGTGTTTTTAAAAAGGTAAACAGTGTTTAACTTTTTATGCTGAAAGATCTTAAAGTTAATCTATAGTTGGCGTTGGATTTGTGTAGTCGCAAACTAAAAAGGTACCGGTTAGACTGGAGTGTGCTGAACTGAGACTGTTTCCTGACAGGGACGGGAAGCAACGCCTGTTACATGGAGGAGATGAGGAACATCGAGATAGTGGAGGGGAACGAAGGCCGCATGTGCGTAAACATGGAGTGGGGTGCGTTCGGGGACAACGGCTGCCTGGATGACATCAGGACGCAGTACGACCAGGCGGTGGACGAGAACTCGCTCAACGAAGGCAAACAAAGGTAAGGAGTCATTCAGTATCGAATCAGACCGTGTCTCTGTATCTCCACGGCTGGTTTGAGTAGCTCTCCTGTTCAAGCTCTGGCTCATATCACAGCAGATGATCCAATGAAATAAGCAAAAAGAATCAACTCTGATGATGCATCGCCCATTAAAGATAAGAGAGATAAGATTTGTCTCTTCCTCTTGCGGTCAGATATGAGAAGATGTGCAGCGGCATGTACCTGGGAGAGATCGTCAGGCAGATTTTGATAGACCTGACGAAACGCGGCTTCCTCTTCCGGGGACAGATCTCAGAGACACTGAAGACCAGAGGCATTTTTGAGACAAAGTTCCTGTCACAGATAGAGAGGTGAGTGTTTGCTTTGCTTTGTTTGTGCTTTAAACAACACTACTGTTGCACACTACTTTTCTGGTTCAGTTAGTTTTATCATTTTCTTAAATTAAAAAATGACAGATTGTTAAGCAAATTATTTTACTGAACCAAAATTAGCAGTCAACTGTGAAGATTACAAAACCAATAGACTATTTAGTGGCTTAAGGCTCCAGTCAGTTTGCACTAATTACATTTATTAATTGATAGAGAGAAAAAAGATCTATTTCTTTACCAACAGGATTTTTAATACGAGTCAATTTTGTTGAATCAATTTTCTCCTATCTGACAACAGCCATTTGTTTTCCCGTTTGTTTTCTACAAATTAAGAAACTCACGGTGCAAAGATAATTTCTAAAAAGTCAAAGTCAAAATGATTTAACAGCATTTAAATTGTTTGTCAAAGCAGACAAGACTTTGCTGTAAAGGATTATTTAAGTATATAGAGCAGGTGCCATTTTCGTTTTTTAGTGAAATAAAGATAAAATGGTAATTTTCAGAGAAGTCATAAATCTGAAACACCAGAAAGTCTGCAGCCCTTTAAAATATCTGTCACTACACAACCTCTGGTATGATTTAGTGGATAACTGCATGGGAGCATGTGCTTAAGGGTCATTGTTCACAGAAAAGTAACATCGAGGGGGGGTACCACACCTAGGAATAAAAGCAGGAGGGGGTAGCAATGTGACGACTTGAGTTTATACACCGTTTAAGCCTACCTTAGCCTCCGGGAACAGCTGTGAGGTATCCGGTGTCTCTCCTGCTGTTGGCTGACCTCTGACATTCCCTCCCCCGTCCTCCGCAGCGATCGTCTGGCGCTGCTGCAGGTCAGGGCGATCTTGCAACAGCTGGGGCTAGACAGCACCTGTGATGACAGTATTATCGTCAAGGAGGTGTGTGGTACAGTGTCCCGCCGCGCAGCTCAGATCTGTGGAGCCGGAATGGCTGCTGTGGTGGACAAGATCCGTGAGAACAGAGGCCTGGACCACCTGGACATCACCGTGGGCGTGGATGGCACGCTTTACAAGCTGCACCCGCAGTAAGTCATACGGATAGGGACATAATGGAGGGTGTGTTTGGGATGAGGGGAAGTTCATTCATTAGAAAATACTACAGTGCATATTAAAAGTCATCACCCTTCCTATATTTTAATAGTTATTTGAGGATGTTTCTGATTTATTTTATCTCATTGTATGCACAAACATTACCTCT